>NC_057765.1:28746787-28926921 GCF_010389155.1 Erigeron canadensis
TCCTTTGAAGCAAACTATGTATTCATGTTAGATAAAAAAAAAATAACCCAGCCGACCCATTCATAATGAAACTATTTCCACCATCACTAAATAGCCTAGAAAAGGCTATTTCTACAATAAAAATGCTCAAGAAGACAAGGACTATTATTATCACCTGTTCAGGGGTGAGCTCAAAAGTTTTAGCACCAATGGTGAAGGAGATATTCGGTAAGGAGGAAAGACTGTTGCATCCAACAGCTGATTCTCCCATTGGACTGGGTATGCGTTCACACAGCTGCATTTATGTAAATATAAAAATTATAGCCAAAACTAAATCCTGGTCAATCTACAAAATATTTCTGTTTAATTTCTTGATGCTAGATTCAGTTTTACCTGGTCCACATAGTTAATTATGTCATCTTCAGTCTGATTTCTTTTGATTTGGTTGCGCATCCAAACAACAGCCATCTCGCAGAAAGTACACATTTCATCCTTGAAGCCACCAGAAGACTTCCCATTATTCTTGTCAACCACACTCTCGATTAATGGACTGTCAAAATTAACGGTTAGCCAATACTGATATTACTTGATATTCAATATAACCATTTATACTACCTGCCAACAATAAGGTTTCACCTATAATCCATTTTGTTGAATTGTTTACATTGTATATCACTAACACTATGACATAAATAAAATGATCTTATTTCATTTATATAGCCAAAATGGATTATGATCATAATCGGGTGACATATAAGAATAGTAGAAGTTGACACAAATGTGCTATCTGGGACTGACCTCACATCACGAGCACCATTGAAAGTGCACAAGTTCATTTGAGAACATATTTTATCAGGTTGAGCCTATAGAATATCAAAAGAAAATTATTGTCAGACTGATGGAGAAATGAATAATTGAACTCTCAACCAATTTCCAAAGCTGTAAAAGCCCAAGAAACAGCTATCAGAGATGGATAGGGAAGGAAAACAGTTACCTCAGACAATAGCATATCAATTATAGCCTTTCCATACTGATCAACCAGCGTTTTGCATTGCTGGCTCATTACCCCGGCGGCACCGATTGCATGATTGATTTCAGTAACGATAGCCTACAAGAGTTTGAAAAATTTCAGGCGATATCAGTTCAGGTTGGCTAGATAGCAGAAACGAAGAATAAGAACAGATAAATACTGAAGAAGGATTTATGCTCCACTTGTATATCTCAACATAGGGACTGTTATCAATTAATGAAGACCTTAATAAACAATAAGGCCTCATCTTCGCCTAAACGTAAAATATAGCATTTTTTGCCGTACCGTTGGACCTGCCAATAAAGAGGTACCACTGTCGGCAATTGCTGCACAACCATCAGCGCAAAATCCTGAAATGAAAACCATGATCTCAGATCCAACGAAGTTCATAATTCTTAACTATCATTCGGTGATAAATTCACATGTTATCCAAGTTAAAAAGGCAAAACTGAAACACCATGTGATTACCGGTAGTTTTATCTCCAATAAGAACATCACCCATCTCAAACTAAGGACAAGAAAAACAATACTCAGCGGCCAATCAATGATGGATAATTACACAAGATGCGGAACAATATGCACAGAGGAAATCATAATAACTCACCTGCCAATAGCCTTTTTGGGTCACAGGAACGTATGTGTGCTTGCCCTTAAAATGATTAGGATCAACTCCACCAAACACAAGTTCACCCCCTTCTTCCTCATCTGCATGGCGATTAAACCAAAAGGAGAACACGGGTTCTTTAACCAGACCTTGATCAACCATGTTGTACCTAAAATGGTAAGTGTATACAACAATTAGGAAGTCAATTTAAAACAAACAAAAAGTGACTGTATACGACAAACAAGAACCACATGTTGCCAACAAAGAATGAAAAAGAGAAAGAAGCCTTAGTTCAACGAGATGAGCGAGTTACCAGACAGGTACAGCTTTCCCAACAGAGATCGCCTGATATCCAAGGCCGAGTATACCGTCAAACTTGGCTGCCAAGAAAGTGATGCCAGGTTCTTTGGTTGCCTCTATAAAATCCTGTACAAAGTGAAACATCACATGCATGAGAGTCAATAGCAATCTCGCACTCAATACATTTAGAAACCAGAATAGGCAATATGTACCTGCTTTTTAACAACAAGGTCACCGAGTTGGACAGAGTCTTGGCTAAAAAATCCAGAGATTGATCCAGTTCCATATTGGATTGCAGCAGATGTCCCTTAAATGAATATGAAGACAATTAAACATTAGTAACCGTGTTAATAAAAAAAAGTAAATCAGGGAACTCAAAGAGCGAGTGAAGTTAATGGGCTATGGCTACATGGTCAAGCTAATCCAGAACATTTCAATATTCTTGCATTCCTGAAATTCTATTGTGGGGATAATGCCTAGCGCCTACTAAATTCATTTGTGTATCCTCCTCTGTCGCAGATATCACTCACCAAACGAACTCATTTCCTTATTTGAGTATTTCCATCGTTATACGCAAACATAGATGAAGATACTCATAAACCTATGATGAAATAAAGTAACGCAGAAACCACGATTTGGCTTGCTACTGTATATTTATTAAAACATATAACAAGGCATATAGATGGGTGATGATTGGAGGGGAACAAGATAAACAAGGCATTTGTAAAGTTATACAGGGTTCAAAAAATAATTAAAAAGGTGATAAAAATAGCAAAGAACTTGGAAGATTATGACAAGAGACCATACCATTTTTCTTGTAGGTACTTGAACGGCTCCCCTTAAACTTTGAGTGAAAAAGGCAAGCTACCTGCATTAATAATGAAGACTTGTGAGCACAAACAGAAACTACCCTTCAACTGATAAGTGAAATCCTAATTAGGAAGCTACAACACATGGCAATGAAAAACTCACTGAAAAATAGCACTTTGAAGAAGGCACCCACAGGTTTGAACTTCCGGTATCAAAAATCACAGTGAATTTCTGAGCTGGAGTTCCAATACCAATCTCACCGAAATACTGAGCATCCATGTAATTCTTTAGAGCAATAACATCACCTTCTGAATTCTGGAGAGCTCCATGCGAGCCAAAAGTTCTAGCAGTTCCTTCCATGGACAAACCATTTTCAGTAACTTGTTTAAGTTCTGCCTTCCTCTTTTTAAGTCCAACTCGAAGCAACCCACCATTAGTAGCCGAAAATGCGGTAGGTGATAAAACAAACAACACAAACAACGCAAGCAAGGTCGTTTTGATTGTGGCACCCATGTTGAACACTGTAACAAAAAAATATATATATATAAACAACTTCTATAAGTGTAAAATGTGAGGCCAAATAACAAAACAATTGCAATAGCATCTTCATGCAAAATACTATAACTGAACTATAATTAAAAATCCTTAAAGCCTCAAAGTAGTACTCTCTCACTTTATCCTTTGATTGTAGTTGGTCAACTGTAAGTTGATTTCAAGAAAAAGGGAAATCGTTGAAAAAGTCACATAAAGTTCCAATAAAAAAATGCGGTTTATTATTCAATCGACAATTTCTATATTCAATAAAGTCGATCAGTCACATTTTTCTTGTCCAAAGTTATACAGTAAATACAAAATCGGTACAAAAAGCTGGAAACAAAACCTCATAATAAAACTCCGTCGTACCAGAAAAATATATAACATGATTCAAAACAAGACACAAAACCAGAACAAATCCGCAGATGAAAACGTGGTTCCGCAAGTAAGATTCATAGTTTTAAATTAGTCGAGTGACTTTATTAAACACAAAAAATGCTTAGTGACTTAGCAGCATTTTCCTTGAGAGTTTAGGCGACTTCTTAATGATTTCCGTAAAATAAAATTTTTTTCCATATCACATGAATCTCCAAAAGGAGCATAAACACTAATTTCCTAGTCACTCTATTTACGAACACACAAAGAGTAGAAAAAACTCATTTATAGATGGTACGAATTCCATTCGATCAGATAACGTTAGCATCAATAACTTTTTGTTTAAAAAAATCATATGATTTAATCAATTAAAACTCCTAAATATGTGTAAGCTATCAAACTAAAAATATAATTATTACAATACATTAAAACTAATCATGATCAAGCAAAAAAAAAAATGTAAAAATTAGTATCATAAATTCCAGTATTCCAACAAATTAAGAAAAATAAATAAAAAATGAAACCTAATTACTGAAAAATTCACTACAATTAATAACCTAAATTAACATGCAGTAATTATTCGTGAATATACCTAAAAAATGATCAAACTAAAACTTAAGTGATCGGAGTGACGTAAGCAACACAATTCCTAAATCAATTGAATTGAAAATATAGATACAGAAGATATGTAAAAAGCGATTATTTGTAATAGATTTTAGATATTGATACAGATAGATACAGAAATTAAGAGAGAAAAACAAGTGAAGAAACTTGCCTGTGAGATGATCAGAGAGAAGGAAGGTGGCGTGAGAAGTGAGGAAAAATGGGATTGTGAGTCGTGGAACAAGTAAGTAAAAAGCACCGCTTTTTGATGACCGAATTAAATTAAAAATTGAAATTTAAATGAATTTAATAACTGCTGTTTTATTGCAGTTTTTGTTTGTTTTATTATTGCTATTGAGTACACACTCAAAGTTTGTTGTTGGTAATTTTTATTCTTTTTGAGGCGGACACGCAAGTTTGGTTGTGTATCCATTTTGTGCTCCCCATTTTTTTTTATTTTTAATAAAGGCATGGTAATGTAACCAACTATGACCAAAAGGCTATGTAATGTATCAATCTACTCGACTTGCTATCTAGTGTAACCAACTATGTTTTTTGGGTTATGCAATATAAGCAACCGGTTAGTCATCAAGTTACCGGTTACCACTTTGATTTTTATTTCTTTTTTATTAAAAAAATGTCACCTAAAGCAAGTAAACAACTCTTCTGGAAGAATATGAGCATGAATATGTAATAGCAAGTTCAAACGAGATATTAATGAAACGGAACTCAAATAGAACAAAGTCAGGCTAGTTTTAATTTTGCTATACTACCTGATTGTACTCCGTCCCTGATTTATCCAACGAATATGGATCATCCATCAATGGTTCCCAAGAGAAAACCCTCGAAACAAGCAAAATACTATAGAACAAAACACCATTTTTTCCGGCGAATCATCATTTTTTTCGCCGAGTGTTGGATTCAAAAACTTTTGGTCAGGGTTTGTGCAGGATCAAATTTTGAGTCGATTGATGGTAGTTTCAAGTCTTAATTCGAAGAAACAACAAAGTTATCGCGATTTTAATTTTTCCGACCAATCACCATTTTTTCCAGCAAGTGTTTGATTCGAAAAATTTTGGTCAGGTTTTGTGCGGGGTCAAAATTTAAGTCCATTGGTGGTAGTTTCAAGTCTTAATTCGAAGAAACAACAAAGTTATCGCGATTTTAGTTTTTCCGGCGATTTTAGTAAGGATGATGATGATATAGATACATTCATATAACCAGATGGAAACTTATTGTAGCAGGTTGCTTACATTGCATAACCCAAAAAACATAGTTGGTTACACTAGATAGCAAGTCGAGTAGATGAGGTACATTACATAGCCTTTTGGTCATAGTTGGTTACACTCTCATGCCTTTATCCCTTATATTAGGTCTATACTTTTAAAACCTTGAACGGTTAGTGGTTAAAAAAACAATATACGATTGTTCTATACCTAAGCTTAGGAAGCTAACAACCTTATATTCTCATCTTAGGAAAAGTTATTTTAGGGACCATTAGGGACTCGTGTTTTTGTAACTTACACACCACCATGATCATCTTCGACCACCACCATGATCATCTTCGACCACCACCATGATCATCTTCGACCACCACCATGATCATCTCCGACCACCACCATGATTTTCCGGTGACGGGTCTGCTGGAAAATCATGTGTAAGTTAACTTACACATGTGTAAGTTACAAAAAACACGAGTCCCTAATAGTCCCTAAAATAAGAAGTTCCTAAAATAACTCACCCCTATATATATATATATGGACCATTAGGGACTCGTGTTTTTTGTAACTTACACACCATAAGGTCTCTAGTTTAATTTTTCCATATATATATATATAAAGCGTTTCTGTGAATATAAATATGATGATAATGATGTAAGTTAATTGCAATTTTTATTATCAATTATGAAAAGAAATTTTGATACCAACAGGGTTACATATAATATCTTATGCGTCAAAATTTTATATTGATGTTGATGATTAGACTATTTTAACCCTTAAAAAGTAATAATTTCAACATTGTTTTTGTAATCTTTTTAGTCTTGACTAGTGATAGTTCATCATGAACCTAGTTCTTACACCCAATGCATAACTTTCAAAAATTTAAAGATTGATATTAACTATGTTATTTTTTCTATGTTAAACCCTCCTTCCCTAACTTTGTT
Source organism: Erigeron canadensis (assembly GCF_010389155.1). NCBI lineage: Eukaryota > Viridiplantae > Streptophyta > Magnoliopsida > Asterales > Asteraceae > Erigeron > Erigeron canadensis. Next base: position 28,753,187 of record NC_057765.1, read on the forward strand.
CAAGTTTTTTTCACCATTCTCTTTACCACTTTATGTTGTTTTTCTCACTTTTAAATGGTTTGTTTCCTTACCAATCAGTCAATCACCACAATAGCAATATTAAAAAAAAAAAAATAACCACAATAGCTATGTTCAAAAAAATAAAATAAAAAAATACCACAATAGCTTCCAAGGCTTTTTCTCTTTCGATTATGGTATTCTTTTCATAGTGAGGATTTATTATTTTAATTCAAGTCTCAGATTTAATTTGTAATTTCTAAAGTAAAAGTTATATAATAGGATGATAATTTTCTATATCCTTTGTAGCTTTTTTGGGAAAAAAAAACATACGGCGTATGTTATAAGCCACAAATTAAGACTATAAAAGTAAACATTTTGGTAATGATGTTGATTTTCACACTTAAGTTATTTAGGATGTTACAGGTAAATTTATATTATGTTCTTATTTCACTTTTAACATTTATATTTACTGATTTTTAACGGTAATTTTGGGTTCAACGACATAATTCTTCATATGCTTAACTCCAATCATAAAAGAAACTCGTTCTGGGAAAAACCTATATATCCATTCAAAAAAATATATATTTCGACTAATACATGAGGGAATCGGAGACTTAAAGGTCTCGAGTTTAAATATTAGTGTGAACAAAATGCTCAAAGTAGAACAACGAATTAGTAGTTAATTAATAGTTAGCATTCGAGGCATCACAGTGATATCCAATTGAGCAGTATGCGGAGCTCGAATCACGCATGTCTGGGATGAAACTCATGACTCTCGAAAACCCCATAATAATTCAATCCTACAAATGTAAGAAATGAGATTCAAATCATGATGGATTTCCGCAAATTCTAAGACCTTACCAATCGAAATATTCAAACCCCAAAATTTATGTGAGACTTTTTTTCTTTTTTCCAATATGTAGCTTCTATGAGACTTTCTACTCCAGTATACTATTATTCTATCTTAAGTTAAAAGTTAACATTGGAGATTAAATATATGTGTTTATGGACATTTAAAAAATGAATTTTTAAGTGGTTTCCTCTTGGGGGTTTCAGGTTTGAATCTTGCCACATACAAATGTGGTAAAGCGATCTTCGCAATGCTATACCCACTTAACACATAGAGAGCAAGCCCTTTAGGGCATTATCGGGAGTCGAACCGGCGTGACGCATCCGCGTAAGGGATGTTAGCCATTTAGCCGTTGTAGCCTTTAAAATAAAAAAAAAACATACACAAAGGAGTAGTGTTTATTCAATTTTATTTTTGCTATATGTTGGCCGGACTCATACTTCAGTGAGTATATATCTCGTTTTCAAGCAGCACACATTAGCTGTTAGGAAGTTGGGGGTACAGTGTGTAGGTTAGGACCCATAACTAATGTAAAATGACATTAGGTATTAGTTAGATTATGTTAAGATTTTTCTAGGAAAATTCATAGTCACCTGATTTACGATTCGCTCCGTTCGGGTTCGTGATTCGGGATCGCAATTCGTGAGATCCCATGAATCTGGTTCGGAGGGGTAGACTCAGTTCGGTTCGCTTCGTTTCATTTCGATTCGGTGAACCCAATTTTAAAAATACATTAATAGATTCGGATATTATAATACTACCAAGTTTAAAGATTTTCAATATTTCAAAAAACAAATTGCAAGTTATTAAAAATTTAAAATCATACTTAATAATTACTCAACCTTTTGTCTTAATAATTTACTCATCTCTTTAGACATGCATTTAATATATTTATTTGATAATTGCAAAGTTCAATCTAATTAAACCAAAAATCTTTGAACCCAAACACAATTAACCAAACCCAATTCACCGCCCTCTACCAGTTTGGTGTTTTTTGTTTTTGGTTCGCGAATCAATACGTGAATCGTATCGCGAGTTGGATCGTGGAACCGAAAACGAAATTTGCAGGGTCTTCAATGAATCCGGTTACTAGAATTGAAAAATGGTAGAGAAAATGCGGATGATCAATTTTGTTTTCTCGCATGACAATCTCAATTTTAAGTTATTACATATTAAATGGTGGTTTTATATTAGGGCTAATTGCTTGGAAAGTACTACAACTTTGGCACTTTTGTTTCTGTAAGGCTCAAACAAAAAAAATTGCTATTCGAGAGAAGGAAAACGGTTAAAAACATCTTTAGTGGGGCTCCGTACAGGTAGCCAGTCACTTTTCAATGTCTATTTAATTTTAGATAATTTAAATAGATGAAACTAATGATGTGTACTTCATGTAAACCGTCTAGTCATCACTCCTCCATACAGGTAACCTAACACCATTTTTTCCGACAACATCATCTTCTCCGGCAATACATTTTCCGACAACATCATCTTCTCCGGCAATACATATTCTGGCAACATCGCAACCTTTTGCCTAATAATACTTAAATCAACACCTTTTTCACCTAACTCCGCAAATTCATTGACAAAACTCTATGGAGTAGTTCTTAAATCATGCGAAATCACATTGCTTGGAGCTAATGAACATGTAATAAAGTATGAGACTCCAAAAATCCCCCCACCCATTTGGCCTAAACTCCAATCACTTTGCTTTCCCGAAATTCTTTATATTGCAATCCCTTTACTGGTACACCTAATTGAATCCCCACATCCCAATAAGCAATGCCAAATTCATACGCTAAAATACAAAACAAAACAAAATAAACATATTTCCGGTCATCACTTCCGGCTCACCCCTACCAGGAATCTCATCTGATCATTACAGACCACCGTTGCCAGGCCTCACACATCATCCCACCTCCACCATCTCTCACGCCTAATTTTGCTTTGTGAATAAACAAAAAATTTATTCATATCGCCTTCGCCGGAAATAAGCCACCCCTTATAATATGCTACAAACTGCCGCCATAGCCACCACCACCACCACCCAAATCATAGTAGTTGTTCACATGCAATCATCATCCGCATCGAATTTTTATTATCATTCATTTGTTATATCCTAAATCTAAAAAATCATGAAGTATGAAAATTGAAATCCTAATAAAACTAATATGAGGTTATTTAATGGCGAGAGGTGCAAGAGATATTAGAAAGAAAAGAACAAAAAATATGTGTTGAGGCTTTTAGAGGTGGTGGTGGCGTGAAATCGTGATTTTACGATCTAAAGAAAAAGGGAACAAACAACCAAAGAAAATATTTCTAATTAATATTAAATTAAATGTTATGTCGTCCAGGTGGAATAAACTAGGATACAACCGGTTAATTAGAGTCCACATAATCAAAAGTAGGTCATAGTCCCACTAAAGATGTTTTAGCCGTTTTTCTTCCCTTCAATAACAATTTTTTTGTACGAGCCTCACAATAACAAAAGTGTCAAAGTAAAAAGACTTTCCATGCAATTAGCCCTATTAGAGGCGGACCTACAAACATCCGAGGGGTAGCCGGGGCTACGGGTCCGTTTCGTCCGTGAATTGTAAAAAATTTTAAAATTTTTTATATTATGTATCGGTGCTACGGGTTTAAAAAAAATAGGATACCGGTCTAACAAAAAAACAATTATACTTTTATACATCTTTAGGAAAAAAGAGGTGGAAATAAATACCCATTAATTTAATTATAACCAAACAACTAAGATTACCAATCGACATCATTTTGATGTTACACAGTTTTGGATATGCAAATTCTAGAGTTTAGTGACCGTTTTAGTGAAGAAAACACCAAATTGTTGGCAAATATGGCCTCTTTGAGTCCATGTGATAATTTTTCTATGTTTGACACGTCAAAGTTAGTGAAGCTTAGTGAGATGTATCCAAATGATTTTGATGATACAAATAGAAAAAATCTTCCTGGTCAACTCATGATCTATTATCACACTTTGCAACAAGATGCTAGATTTGCTAACTTAAAGGGAATAACTGACCTTGCTCGTGTGCTGGTGGAAGCAAAAAAAACATGGTTCTTTTCCTTTGGTTTATCGGTTATTGAAGCTAACTTTAGTTTTGCCCGTGGCAACAGCAGCTGTTAAAAGATGTTTTTCGGTAATGAAGCTTGTGAAGTCAGATTTGCATAATCGAATGGGTGATAAGTTTATGAATAGTTGTCTGATTTGTGGTATAGAAAGGGAGATACTTGAAAATATTCCAATTAAGAATGTGATTGCACAATATCATATGCAAGACCGTAGAGGACAACTTCCATGAGACAAACTGTTATTCTTAATCTTTTGTTTTATAACTATAATAGCATATATTATGTTCGATAAATTGTGCTACGGGTCCTTTGGAATCTTGGGTCCGCCACTGATTGATATGTACATATACACTAGTTACATTACCTTATAAAGCATTTATTCCTTTCATATATCTAAACTATCCCTCTTCTTTATTCATTTATTTAAGTATCTCTAACCAATATACCTATAATACTCTTAATGAAGTTATTTACCACATACATCCAACTATGAAAATAACTACACTACCGGCCACTTTAACATCAATTATTATTAGAGTAATATTTACACCGCCGGTGCCACTACCACTACCACCGCTACCACAACCACCGCCGCCGCCGTTTTGGCGTCGCATCTTACGGGCATTTGTCTAGTATGAAGTTATGAACAAATGGGTTAACAACGGTGAATTCCACAAGGCATATAATGTTGTTCCTTGATTAAGGACGTACATTGTTCTAACCAACTAATCTCAAATTGTGGATTATCCTTTCTGAATATATTCCCAAACTTACAAATCTTTTTTTGTATTCAATATTTCAATTCGTATAAGATATATTCACGCGTCGAATCCAAAGTCCATAGGATTAATTTTATAACTCTCAAGCTGTTGCCATACACAGCAAGTTAGTTGTTGATTCTGTGTTGCAGTCATTTTAAATCTTTTGTTTTGTTATAACCAAATTAACTTATCCAACTAAGTCGGCTAGCTAGTGATAAACTTGAACTATAAATTAACAGGACATAATTAGTCATTATGCCAAAATTAAACAACTTAATCGAAACCGAAATTAATGGGTTCATCATCATCAGAAGATTATATTCAGCTTCCTAAGATCGATTTTTCACTTCTAAATAACCGCAAGTTACTTGATAGTAATCGTGTCTATGATTCGATTAAAACTCAAGTTCTTGAAGCCCTTCAAAAGTATGGTTGTTTCCAAGCATCTATAGATGGAATAACACCTGAGCTTCAAAAGTCTGTATATGGTGCCGCGAAGCACCTTTTCAATCTTCCTTTAGAAACCAAGTATAAAAACGTCTCGAATGGAACGTTTATTGGGTATATGGGGAACTCGCCGCTACTTCCACTATACGAAAGCATGGGTATCCAGGATCCACATGTCGCTGAAAAAGTTGTAAATTTCACTAATCTCATGTGGCCTCCTCAAGGCAACCCTCAAATTAGGTAATTAAGATTTAGTCAATTAAGTTTTCTTATTGATACTCTTTAATTAGCTTGATCATATACAATAAATGTTTTATGCACTGAGCTTGCCTCTGGAGATCTGTCAAAGGTTTTATCATCATGTCTTGCAAGGCTGAAGATTTTTTTGTAATTTAGATAGAACCTCCCATGGAATTGAAGACTGTATCGGGTGTTACTCATTTAATTTTACTATTAGAAATTCTTTAGGCACGACAATTAATTAGTTTACTTCGATTCATTAATTTGTTACAAATCTAACTTACGACCGTTTTATTTCTCAATTAATCATTTGTTCAATCAATTCATGCGTTGTTTGTACTGCAGCAATGACATCCATCTATATGTGGAGAAGCTTTGGGAATTGACTACAATGACAAGGAAGATAGTTTTTGAGAGCTTGGATTTGGAAAAGTATTTGGATGAACACAATGAACTAGCAAGTTATGTGCTTAAGTTCAATAAATACCGAGTGCCAGAACCAAATGAAGCGAATCTTGGCTTGCACAGCCATGCGGATCCTGGTATAATGACGATACTACATCAAAATGAAGTCGAAGGATTAGAGATTCAAACAAAAGATGATGACGAATGGCTAAAAGTTAAGCTTTCTCCAAATACATTTATTGTCATGACCGGAGAGACTATAAACGTAAGTCCTCTTGTATATAATCATCAAAGATCCCTTCATTACAAAACTCGATCGGTTTAATTACTTTATAAACATAATTTTCGTATAATTCAAAAAAACAATATGTGCTAACTTATAAATAAGTAAATTTGTCATTCAAAAAAGAAAAAAAAAACTTGTTACTTTTAACAAATTAAATTTATACAAATATTTGAAGAAGTACTCAGATTGCGTGTTGATTTGATGATTTATATATGCATATGCGAGCAGGTATGGTTGAACGGGCGATTGCATGTGCCACTTCATAGGGTGATTATGAGAGAAAACTACATGGCTCGGTATACCTTAGCATTTTTCGAATTGCCAAGACCAGGGAATCTCATAATTAAAGCAATCGATGACATGGTCGATAATGAACATCCGTTGCTCTTCAAGCCTTTTGATTACGGAGAGTTTGTCAAACTTTCTGTTACTGGAGGTCAAGGCATACAAAAGTATGCAGTAAAGGCATATTGTGGTGTTTCAAAACGACAAGGCGATGGTATCGATCAGTCAAGCTAGTAGTACTCGAGCAAGATTCTCTAAGTATTATGTACGTAGTTTATTCCATATGGTCGTTATTTATCGTACTGTTAATTTACAATTATCGTACTGAAATAACATAAAAACCAATAATAAAATCAGGTTTTTCCACCTAATAATAACTAAATAATAGTCTTCTTCCCAAATTAAATGTTCTATTTTGACTTTTAAAGTCTTACTTTCGCAACTTTGACCGTAAATTGTTTCATGTGTTATACAATAATTGATGTAAAATATAAGAATAAATTGAGCCTTAAATGAACTTTTCATTGATATAATTTTCATTAGATATTATTTTATACAAACAAAAATACTTACGTTCAAAGTTAGAAAAGAAAGACTCATATATGCCGAGAAAACTAAAAATAAATGCATTAACTTTAACTAACATAATTATTCAACAGGGGAAAAGAAATCACAAACAACATGAAAATTACTTCTCTCTTTTTTGGTATAAGTTGCTAAAAGAAAAACGTTACATTATTCAAAATCCATGATATTGAAATAGTACTAATCCTATCATGTACCCAACTTTCTTCATAAAATAGCGTCAGAAAGAAGGGGAAAACTGAAAAAAAAACAAAATTGTAAATGTCAATAACATAAATAATGAAATAATTAATAATTTAATTATTAATTAATTTCCTCTAAAAGAGAAGTTGTTCTCAGTATCATTCCTGGCAGTGACACTACTATTGTTGTTGGTATTCGAGGCAGAATTTGGCTGAGAACCACCATCAACACCACCACCGCCGATAATGGAGGATATCGCGACAGCCAACGCAGCCGTAAAGTTTGGGTTAGTAGTGAGGGCATTGACAGTGTCAGCAAAAGCGACACGTGAAGGTTCTTGTTGAGATAAATGAAGCCCAGAAAATTTTGATTGGTTATATAAGCCCTGACCGATTATTTGAGGAAGTAATGCGGCGTTTTGACCAGTGAAGTTATGTTGTTGACCGGGTGGTGTGTCGAGAGATTGAGTGAGGTCTAAAGTGACAGTAGGAAATGGCGCGGAAGCTGAAATAGTTGCCATGTTTGTGGAGCAAGGAAGGAGAGTTGTTGCTAAGTAATTCGAGTTTATGATGCCGTCTGCACTTGGCATTGAGCCCGAGAGTAGCATTCTGGCTGCGGAAGAAGTGGTTGAGGACATAGCCATCGCGGCTGGTGGCAACGGGTGATTGTGGTTGCCTTCATAGGTTGTGATCAGGATTGTTCTGTCTTCGGCGCATCTTTGTACCTATTCAAACAAATGCATTACTCAAATAAGTTTAAATTTCTGATCATGTGCATGTTTTAAATTCAAATATATACATAGATTTCGTAAGAAGATTAAAAATCATCTAATAGTTAATCAAATCCTAGCCCGTTTGACCCGTTATTCAACATGTTTAACTAGTATAACTTCTGTTCGCTATATATTGAGATTATACCATTTCAACTCTCTTTTACTTTTGAGAAGAGATCCCTCACAAGGGGGTGGATTAAAAGGGGGTATTTTTAGAAGTTCTGGTTGCATCCTAGTTCTTCATGTAGTTTAGGATAGTTCACTGCTAAAACAAAAAGAATAAAAACAATAAAGCTTACTTGTTTCCTAACGGGGCAACCTGTAGACATGGTGCACTTATAATAGGCTCGAGGACAAGGATTTCCTTTTGCCATTTTCTGCCCATACTTTCTCCATTGACACCCGTCTGTGATCTGTAGAAGCAAAGTTATCAAATAAACAAGAAACGAGATTTGATTTTGATTTCATATATATTCCAGTTCAGTGTCATGTTTATATTCCATGGCAAATACATAACCATATGTATGAAAGTTATAGTTAGATCGAGTTGATCATGAAGTGTTATAACATACATAAAAACCTTGAGGTAAACTTACAGAGTTGGTGTGTTGTTATTGTATAAAGTACCAAAATATATGTCAATGAACAAAGGTTTTCTTTAACCTACTCCTAAAGTACAAGAATGTCTGGAACATGAATGTCTGAGATGAAACCCAAGACTTCTATAGCTATGAATATATTTACGAAGTTCTTAATTTTATTTTCCTTCCCAGCTAGTTAACATTACAAGTTCTTCTCATCATTACGAAACTTAAACAAAACGTGACAACTATATATATATACACACGTACCATTGCAGCTTCTGATCTGGCTCGAACAGAAACTCTGGCTTTTCGAATAGTTGCTTCTGTAGCTTGATCAATACTTCCATTCTCATCCTTTTTCAAAACATCCAACCTTGGTACCTTATTAGGACAAGGCAAAACCTGTTCCGGGATCTCTCGTTGATCTCTACCATCCATAACATTGATGGGCCCAAGTTCATGATCATGGCTCTTTATTCCCTCAGACGAAGACCGTGAATTCTCATCTTCCAAGGCTGGTAAACCTAGATCCATAAACGGTCGTGGCATCATCGTGAGATCTCCTCCTCCTTCGTTGTTGCTAGCTTTACGATGATGATCTTCATTAGGATCTTCTTGTTTTTGTAATTTCATCTTCATAAGGTGCAACTCTTGTTTCAATTGTTGATTCTCGCTGTTCAAATGTTGATTCTCGATGTTCATCCTTTCTAATTCATCTTCCAACTAAAAATAAATTAACAAATCCTCAGATTGAATGTCAAATTTTGAAGTCCCTCATTAATTTGTTAATAAATTAGACCATAATTTATGTACTCTAGCTAATTAATATACCTTATCTTTAGCTTGTTTTTCCAGAGACATTCCATCATCCAAAACCGGTTGTTCGCTGACTGTGTTCCGAGTAAGAAGATGCAAGCCAGTCTATATGTATGTATAGATAACAATAGAACTCAATTAGCAAAACCAGAATTGAGAAGATATAAAGATGAATAATAATTATTCCTCTATACTAACTATACTTTTTACCTCTACATATATAGTCCCCTTGTTCTGTGATTATTGGACTGTATGCATGTCAAGATCAACACAGAATTACAGGACTTGTTGTTAGTTATACTCATTAAAGATTTGTACGGTACATGTCATAAAATAGCAATATATTTCTGTCTTTGGTCCAATTTAAAAACTATATATACTTTCATGTGGGAAGATGATCTGTACACACCATCTTTTTAATCGTTCACCACCAAATATTTCACAGTATTTTACAATACAACATCCTAATATATACATTTAGTGGTATATAAGATTAAATAAAAAAAAAGTGTACCAATCATCACCCTTTCTTCTATACATGTTAATGACTATAAAATTTGTAACATATATAGCCTAAATTTATAAATAATTTTTAAACCTAAAACAAAACCAAAACCAAAGCAAAAATGGAAGTATATTGCTATTATATACACTAGTAACATTGCTTAGAATGCACATAGTTCATATATAGACATATATTAGATATAGATACAAAAATCTTACATTAATATCATGATGAATGTGATCATGGGTGGTATCATCATTGAACTTAGAGTGATCAAGATCATTATTATTATTATTATTATTATCTAAGTGATCATCTTTATTGTCCTTAAAGAAATCCATGACAGGAAATTGTATTCCACCGCTGCCACCATCGGCTTCCATTTCGCGGTGGCTAACGATATGATCTCAAGTGATTCTTCCTGCCGCCGGCCGTTTAGGTCTTAAGACTATTACACACTAAATAATGGCTAATGGGTTGTGGTTCAATGAAGAGTCTACTTGCTTGATGGATATAAATTTTTTGTTATATTAGTATATGATATTATATAGAAAAAAGAGAGAGAGAAACAAAGTCGTGAGATGGAGTAGTGTGACTCGGCAACAAAAATGGAGATTAAGTTGACTCAACACTTAATAAAAATACTAAATTTACAAAATTATAACAAAAGTGTGTGGTGTGTCTTTCAAATTCCAAAGAGAAACTCATGGGATTTGATTTTGTAAATTTATATATCAGTGTTTTTTTTAATTTTAATTAGCTGTTTTTCATTGAATTTCTCATGAATATGTCTCTTTTTACTAAAAATTAGTGTAATTAGTTAGAAACAGACCTGTTTTAAAAATATTCAACATATATTCCTTTCTTTTACTTTTATGTAACTTTTATTTATTATATAAATCAACCATGTATAAATGATGATTACTTTGATTACCATGACTTTTAATATAGATTACAACTCAATTAGGACGAAAAATGATTAATCCTTCTAACAAAATAGCCTAAAAATCTTCTTAACACTCTAAGAGGGTGACATGTGGTATCCACTAATTTTCTTTCCTAATCTTGCCCCCTGATTTTTCCACATGTCATAATCCAATACTTAAAGAAAATTTTTAAGCTATTTTGTTAGAAGGATTAATCATTTCCCTTTGTTAACTTATGAATACTGTTTGAAATAAACTAGCCAGTAGCGACTTGCCTTGCAATACGATGAGATGATCAAGACCCAAAGTGATTGTGTCAACAAGGACGGCATAGGGGTTAGGTATGTTTTAGTTATTTTAGGGGACGAGAGATAAATGGTGTTATATTTTGGACATATCCAAGTATTAATTTTCAAACATACCAAAAATATAAAAGCTTAAAGCCCTTTTTAATGTACTAGAAAGATACCCATATAATGCGTAGTTATGAATATTTTCCTTAAAAATAAATAAATTGTAGTGTACCTGAAATTCATAAATTTCAATTCTTAAATACATTAAATAGTCATGGTAGCCGGCAACCAGCTTCACTGCCTATCTACTTTAAATTTTGTAACAAGCGAATATATAACAAGTTTGTTTTATTTTTCTTAATTTTTGTTTGAATACTTAGAATGGTTTTTCTTACTTAATTAATAAACTAGATTTTAGGCCCATGTTAAATACACGGGCTTACAATTATATCAATATTACATGCTAGTTTATTATGATTTAAAACTTAGTTTACAATTTTTAATAATAAAAAATTGATCCATGTTATAAAAACTTTGATTTTTATAGTGAATTATTCTTTAAAATATGTTCACCGAAGTTGTCCACTGTAATACACATAACGATATTTAAATATTACAAAATCATAATATGTCTATCAAAGTTGTAGATTGTGACATACTTCGTGATATTTGAATATTAAAAAATCATAATAAGTCTCTATAATTTTATTTGATTTAGTGTTATACAAGGTGAAAATTACATTTTTATTTTACAATTTTAAAAGTTATATCTTATTTTTTATGAAACATATTTTAAAGGCCAAAGTACTTTTTTCGTCCCTGTGGTTTTTCGAATAAGCATTTTTCATCCTCGCCATTAAGTTTTGACTAAAATTGTCCCTGTGGTTTGCATTTCGTCCCTGCCGTTATAACTTTGTCGTTAACCTCACCACATGCAAGTCACGTGAGGGGCATTTTCGTCTTTTCATACATTCAAGTGCAAAAATCGTCCATGTGGTTTATCGTTTTTGCATTTTTCGTCTTCGTCGTTAACAAATCCAGGAAAAATTTTCAAAAAAAACAAAAAACAAAAATTACCGTACCAATTTAATCTAAACAAAACAAAAACCTATATACCTACATTTGAGGATCTGCTCAATCACTTTCAAATGCAAATATGCACATACAATGTTTTAAATACCGATAGTATTACCCGTAATCCCGGTATCAGAGGGTAACCCGGTACAACTATTTCTGATATTTTCGGTATTACCGTTCCGGTACTTCCGGTATTCACATTTTTTATTTTTTGAATTTTTTTAAAATTAATTTTATAATACTTTAATGTTATTTTTTGTAATTTGTGAACTTTCTTGTTTTTTGTTATAAAGTACCTATTTGGTATTTATTTTTTTTAGTGAATTGTAATTATATTTTGACTATTTTCGTTAAGTTATAGTAAAGTTTTATAACTTTTTTTAAAATTTATTTGTACCGGCCGGTATTAAATTAGATCCTCATATGTAGGTGTATATATATGATTTGAGTTTGTTTTGGATTTTGATTAATATTTTTGAATGAAAGTTTGTTAAATACAAGGATGAAAAATGCAAAAATGACAAACCATAAGGACAAATTTTGCACTTAACTATAGGCACAAATGGGTGAAAAGACATATATGCCCCTCACGTGAGGGGGTTAATGAATCCAAGGACTAAATGCAAACCACAGGGACGATTTTAGCCAAAAGTTAACGACGAGGATGTAAAGTGCTTATTCGAAAAACCACAGGGACGAAAAAAGTACTTTGGCTTATTTTAAAAAATTTAATTAGAATATGACAATGTTATATGTGTTTCCTATAAAGATTACATTTTTACATGTTTTATTTTTCGTATACGTGTCATGACAATTACTAAAAAAATTTAGAAAAAAGAATAATAGTACAATTACTTTTAAAATCTTAATATACTTACATTAATTTTTATTTATTTTTGATAATTAGTTATATATTTATATGATAGAACGTATAATTATGATATATAATAGCTTTACTCTATTTAATATATATTATCCATCATTCTATTGGATATGTATTAGATATTATTTTTTATCTATTATATTGTAATTAATGGTTAAAAAATGTAAATATGTAATTGAAAAAAAAAAGTGTAAATTAAAGTCAAAATTGAAAAAAAAATCAACTTTAAAAAATCGAGAGTTGTAATTGGTCAATAATCTTTTAGAGCAACTGCCTTTTAGTATATAGATATACTGCTAATGGGGTGAGATATTTTGAGACCACATCTTATTTTAGGACTAACTAGGAACATTGATTTTTGTACACCATCATCATCTACTACGATATACAAGACTTTTTTGTAAAAACATAAAGACTTTCCGGCGACGGGCCCTCCAGAAAATCATGTGTAAGTTAACTTACACATGATTTTTCTGTGGGCCCGTCGCTGGAAAGTCTTAGTGTTTTTACAAAAAGTCTTGTATATCGTAGTAGATGATGATGGTGGTGTGTAAGTTACGAAAATCAATGGTCTTTTTTTGGACTTTTTTTAGTTGGTCAAATTATCTTTCTCCGACTACTAATTAAGTTATTTATTTGTTTGTGAAATATAAAGTTCTATTTTTAGCTTTGAAAAATAATCTTCTTATTGGTATATTTTTAATTCTGTTTTACTTTTGAAGTTTGTTTCTTTCTTTTCTAGTTTGTAACAGTCAAAGAGGAAATTGTGGTTTGTAGTAATAAAAGGAAAATTAACATGCATCATTGACTTCAATTTATGTACTTCTAAACTTAGAAAAATAAAAGTTATAAACACATATTTCATTAATCAAACTAAATTACAAATTAAAAGTCTTGATGATCATTATCTAAATATATTATTATATTGATATTTATATTAAATTGTAGAAAAAGTCTCATTAATTTACACTTTTTTATTTTCCATCAATAATTTACATTTTTTAGCCCTGAATACTTAATCTATATATATTTTTAGCCATCAACTTGAGAGAATTCTTTAAAATTTATAATCATTTAATTTATTAAAAAAAGTTCAACATATGAAATATTGTCTACAAAAATTTATTTCAAAACCTAATGACTTATTAACAAATATTAGATTAGATTTTTATAAATTATAAATATTAATATTTAGTTTAATATCTAATATAAACATAAATTAAACTCTAGATACATATCTCAAACATAATAACAGATGACAATATATAACATCATCATTTTAAACACAATGGGAATTTCAAATCAAGAATCCTAATTGTTATCAAAAAATATAGAAACAATTCTAACTGTAATCAAATTATTATAGGACATGTGATTGAAAATAAATCTATGTGTGTTTTGAGTCCGCATTATGATCAAATACATATACTTGAATGTCAAGTACAGAATCACAAGTATGTTTATATTTTAATTCTTAAATGTTTTTCATAATAATATCACATTATGAGTACAATTGGTTTCAAAATATTCTATAATAGAGAAATTATTATATATAACATGTGCCTTGTGGAATGACTACGACAAACATATCAATCAATATGTCTAGGTTAATAATGACAGTGACGAACCTATGATTATTGTAATACAACTTGCAAAATATAACACTTAAAACCGTAAATCCCGTGTATGAAGATTATAATATTGATAATATCGTAAATCCCGTGTCCAGTGTTAGACATGGGTTTTAAATCTAGTTGGGTATTATAAAGTAATCAATTTTTTAATTGTAAAAACACCTAGCAACTTTACAATTAAAAATCCACTAACTCATTTTACTCACCAACCCGATATTTTTTTTCAAGTCGGTGAGTTGGATTCAAATTGACAGATTCTGGGTCATGATTAAAATTTCTAACCTGAAACTTTTATTGGGTCATGTTAGGGTTAGGATTTTTGACCCGTCAACCCAAACCAACTAACCCGAACCTATAAACAACCATACTAGTGGGTGCCAAAAATATTTATAAAAATAATATTAAATTGTTAATATTCCACTTACATCTATCTATCTATATATATACTATAAGACAGTTGAACTAATAACTTATTAACCAATCAAATCGCTTAATTTCATGAAATTGATTCTTGCTTATGTCATCATTTAGATTAACTATAAATTAAAATTCCTTATAATCATTATCCAAATATATTATTATATTAGTATTTATATTAATTTGTAGAAAAAGTCTCCTAAATTTACACTTTTTTGTTTTTCATCAATAATTTACACTTTTTCGCTCTGAATACTTAACTTATATTTATTTTTAGCCATCAACTTGAGAGGATTTTATAAAGGTTTTCTAAAAAGTTGCAAAAAGTATTTATATTTAATATTTTAAAGTTATAATTGTCACTCAAATCAAGTGTCTTAATTGTTATTCCTAAATGTGAAAACAATTATAATTGTTATCTAACTAAATTTTAGACCCGTGTCAAATACACGGGTTTACGATATTATAAAGATTAGATTATCATCAAAGTTTAAGTATATGCAAGCAAAAAAGTCTTATAAATTCAAATAAAAAATTTTAGCCGAAAAACAATCTTGGAAGTTTAGATAGTAAGAAGTTAATTCAAAATAAAGTCATTTAACAGTTTGAACATTAGAAGCATGTATCCTCCTTCACATTTTACGATACTTCTTTGTAGACGATATTTGTTATAGTGTTCTTTTTCTTCCTATCTTTGTCG
Source organism: Erigeron canadensis (assembly GCF_010389155.1). Taxonomy (NCBI): domain Eukaryota; kingdom Viridiplantae; phylum Streptophyta; class Magnoliopsida; order Asterales; family Asteraceae; genus Erigeron; species Erigeron canadensis. The sequence continues at coordinate 28,768,923 of NC_057765.1, forward strand.
CATATCAGCTCCTTTATATCCTTTCTCATGTTGGAATAGGATCGAATATGTAATTCTTTTAGAACTTTTGTTAAGATTTTTAATTAATATTAATTATGACATCATCTATGTTTAAAATTGAGCGTTTTGATTCATTAATTAATAAGCTATTAGGTCAGTTTTCTTTTAATATATATTAAGATCATCATAGAACAAGTGATTGAAAATAAACCTATTCGTGTTATGGGCCCGCATCACGATCAAATACATATACTTGAATGTGAAGTACACGATCATAAGTATGCTTATATTTTAATTTCTTAATTATCTTTCATAATAATATCATATAATGAGTACAATTGGTTTCAAAAAATTATATAATAGAGAAATTATTGTATCATGTGCCTTGTGAAATGACTACGGCAAACAATTACATCAATATGTCTCAGCTAATAATGACAGTGACGAACATGTAATTATTGTACTATAACTTGCAATTTATAACACTTAGAACCGTATATCTTTAAAATTATAAGCTTTAATGAGTTAAGTGTATGAATATCTAATATTGATCGTATTGTAAACCCCGTGTCCAGTATTGGACACGGATCTAAAATCTAGTACAATCTACTAAAAACAAATACCAAATAATTACACTCCAATGAAATAAACTTTAAACTTCACAAGCTTTAAACTTCGATCGTTGCATATGTATAGAGTTTGTAAAATCATATTTATTTCATGTGGGTCGCAAAAAGCATTCTAGCAAGTTAGGTGTTTCATGGTTTTTGCGTTTCATCAAACTATATAATTCAAGGCTATATAAAGATCGGGTAGGTATACATATAATCGTTATCATTTTGTATGTTAAATCTACATACATCTCACTTTCAATCATTTTCAGTTTCAAATTCAATTTCAATTTACGATAGATAGAACTCAGATAATATACCCAGTGCATGAGCCTGGTATATTATTTCAAGTCGAAATTAATTTGCATGCCTCAGCTTCAATTGGGCTCAAGACATAATTTCCTTTTTTCTTTCGATTATATCTCATCTCTTTTGTGTTTTTAGGTACCGTAAAATAATATCAAGATCATCATTACATTAAAACGGGAACTTTGTTGGAAAGTGATAATATCAAAAACAAAGTCAAAAGCTAGTCAGTTTAATTTCATAGCTGGATCAAAACCATTAATTTAGTTTAAACTAGAACCTTTTTTTTTTTTTTTTGAATCATAAACCTTAAGGCGAACAAACAGTCGTGAATTAATAGAGACTCTTGTAAATAGGCATATATTTTGATGGTAGGTATCTTACATGGTAGGATAATTTATAAATGAGCCATACATTTATATGGTAGGCATATATATAAAAGCCGTCAACCCGTTTTATATATATGCCTACCATATCTACACGATTACCTGCTAAATCGTGTAGGATAATAAAAGCCGTCCATATTGCCACAACATTATATATATAATCCATATAGCTAGCTAGGTATCTTACAGTTATTATTGCATTTGTTGTGTTCTGAATTCTGATTGATATTTCTCATTGGCAAGCTAGGCTCTCTCTTCTTTGGAAGCTTAAGGCCGGCATTTTACACCTGGAGGGTACGTGTAGATGTTACTTCTCGTAATCGTATATATACTTATCATTTATCAAAGGCGGGTGATTGTTGTGATAATGACTCATCTGATGGCGACTCATTTGATACCATTTCATCTGATAGTGCCTCACTTCAAAGCGTAGTTTGAGAGGAACCAGTGCTTGACGAGGTCAATTGATTCCAAATAGTTGTTATTAAGAATTTGGTTCCTTCTAATCTTCATGCATGGTTGGGATCATGAGACCATCTTCGATCTGAAATTCCAAATAGTTGTTATTAAGAATTGACACCCCTAATTCTAGGACGACCATTATTCCAAATGCATGTTGCGGATGCTATCATCCATATATGTCCTTGAACGAGAGATTTCTGTAGCTAATGGTCAAAGAAAACATACCTTGTATTGACCAATTACCACCTGTGATGATATGTTCCAAATTCGTTAGATGAATTAATATGAGAATGGTCACTGATGCTTACGAAGATCATCAGATATCAGAAGATGCAAAACCTGCAACCATACCAGCCGTTTCCAGAAGTCGGAGATATTTGCAGCAGAACCTGTGCATTTTGGCCACAGAAGAGGATGAATCAGTAAACACGCTAGCAAATTTCAATTGTACATTCCCCCTCAAGTTTATAGAACCCAAGTATGTTCAAATCTCAAAACTTACACTGCGGAAGCTCCAATCTTGATTTTGCTTTATATATACTATCTCTAGTCCGACCGGCCTTTGTAATGTTTTTGGATATCTACAAAGCTATTGAAGGCTACTTTATTTGGATTTGTGGCATATTTTTGTAAAGATTTTTACTTGCTTTCACTTTTTATGGCAAGTCCATATTGTTCTAATGAAAATGAAACACTTAAAAGAGGTTAACTATGCAGATCGATGAGATCAGTTTAGTTCATATTATAGAAGGTTCTTTGTTAAATTACATTGCAGAAAACTCATAAAAGGCACTATGAAAAAGTTCAAATAATTGAGGTACATTCTTTTGATATCACTTATCTAATAAAGGCAAATTATTGATCTTTAGGGTTAAAATCTGAATCTGCAGCATGTCAGTATGTATTTTGAGTGATCAGTAGATTGTTTCTTTACAGAAGGAAAAAAAAACAATAATCTGGCTTAACTAACTCACAAGTAATTAGATCAAAATTGCCGCCTCTATAATCAATTAAAAAGCAACTATCTTTCCATAATATTACAAGCTCTGAGAGTCAAAACCCACTGTTCACAGGGGTCTACTTCCAACACGGATTATTGAACAAATTTGGAAAGCTGATTAAGGGCGACTACAAGATTGCTAAGGCAATCAATAAGCCTATCACCATCACGTCTAGTTGAGTCATGAGTAGACTCATTGTTCATCGAATCCTGTTTCACAATAGCTTCAATTAGTTCTGCATTTTCTCTTAGTTTCTCAGCCAGTATTTGTTCTTGCATATCTCTGCTAATTTCTTCAGGTGTCATGCTTCCATTTGAAGTGTCGCGTTTTGGTTTTGAACTGCATTCCTCTACTGCAATATCTTCAGTTTTGTTGTGTCTTTTTGGCTTTGTAATGTTTTCTTTGCTTTTTTTTTTAGTTTTATCTTTGACCTTCTTTTCTTTGAACCTGCTGATACTTGAAAGGACCAAAGTAAGATCGTTAAGTGGTTTCTACTTTCTTTTGAAGCTTGAAAGAATATTAAGTACATTTCTACAAATCACAAATGTCTGAAGGGTTACTTGGGTCACAGCAAAATAAATTAGCAAAAAAGGAAATCGCGCTCAAATGTGTTGAATGGGTCAAAATTTATCAGGTGAAGTTATGGATAAGGATCCTCTAAAGTTGTATCAACTTTATAGGTGAAATTGGAAGAATCTCAACCTTTAGATTAAGATCAAAGGTCAAGATCTAAATTTGAGTTTTAAATTTTGACCTTTGATTTCAATCCAAAGGTCAAGAGTTGTCCAACTTCACCTATGAAGTTGGTACAACTTTAGAGAATCCTTATCCGTATTTATAAGACTTGCATCCTTACGAATAGGTTTTTGAGAATCCATATAATCATAAGTTATGCATCAACTATTTATAACCAATTACATGTTTTGACAACTTATATGACCCACCCACCCAGTACGCCACATCTACTACTTCCAGTGGAAGTTGGAACGTATTGATTATTGTAAGGAAATTTTTTAGTTAAATGACCAAGTAATCTAAATGGGTAATCTAAAGATTCTTATAGGAAGCCATCATCACCAGAAGTGATATTTTCAGAGATTTGAGGAGCTTCAAATCAGGCAGGTCTAGTGTAAGGAAAACAATACACAAAAGAAAGAAAATCTATAGTAAGGCTAACCACAAACTTCTACATCATGAAAATCTATATACAACTGGAACTATTTATATCCCGACAATAGATTCAGAGTGGATCAGTGGAATATTGTTGACATAAACAACAAACTGATGACGTTCGGTCACTTCTTAAATTAGAAAGAAACTTTTCCGGAGTATCAGTTCTATAAAGTTACAAAATTATTTGTTATCGTGAGTTCCACAACAAAAAAAAATATCATGGTCCCAAGTCACAACTATCATTTTCAAATATAATATATAACCGGAATGGCGGAATACACAAACATAATAGGCTATTTTATATTTTCTCTTGGTAAACAATAATCTGAGAATGGAATATACACACATATTATCCCTTTTATCTTTTCTCTGTTTATATTCATCTCTCACTTCTAAACATATGTTTGTTACAAACAAGAATATATATTGATTCCAAACGTATGCTATACAAACAAAGCTGGAAAATGTAGTATACTGTTACATGATTTATGAGTGTGAAGGATTTGAAGAACAAGTGAAAGTAGAACACATAGTCACATACCACCAACCATAAAAAACAAACAAATAAGTTTATTAGGATTATTTAAGATTGTTGAATCACTTGGAGGCTATTACATCCTATTTGGTAAGATTTGGGAGAAGCTTGTGCAAGAATTGGCTTATCGGAAGTGTATGGGAATGATTTAAATTTCCTCGATGTGATACTTTGTTATTACTAAACCACCGAAAGAACTGGCAAGGGAAGTGCAATCTTAGAAGCCAAGGCTTACAGTAGTAGCTAGTGAACCTACGATTAAAGATTCTGTTGGAACCGAGGAAAATTGTATTTTAGAAAGCACATCGGGTGCAAGTTGTGAGATTGGAAGAACAAATACAGCAACCCGAATGGAAAGTTTCAAGTTAGGACAGAATTCAAGCAAGGCAATCCTCAACAGAAGTTTTATCATTGTTATGAGTTTGGACATTATGCCTTGTGGATGTCGAAGAAAGCGAACAGATGAAAATGGGTTGATGAAAGACAAAAAGGAAGAAGGTGAATGCTATGTACGTTGCTGTGAAAAACAAAAGTGAAATAGCTCAAGACCGTAGGCAACGAAAGCATTCATTTGGACAAGAAACTGAGTATACCGAGTTTGACAAGATTTTGACCTGAGTCCGATTTTGTAGTCCGAATTGAGCCAATTCAACTCGCTATACCTCCGGGTGGCGAGTACTCCCTGAGAAATTGGTTGTCAATAGACTGTCATGACCTTGATATACATCAATCAATCGTCTAATATGTTTGGGAGAATAATCTCTTCTGTGTCATCCATGTATTCGTCATGTAAATCGCTACAATATCAAGAGTACAAGAGATGGGCCATGGGCCTATGTTACTATGGGCCTGACACATATAACAAACCCATGATATTTGTATCATTTTTCTTTTAATATATGTATCACAATGCACAAGTATTATTCTTTACAAGTATTAAATGCAAAGATGTGGTAAAATAATCAAAAATTGTTGTACTAATACAAGTAGGTATACAAAATCATATACACCATCATATATTCATATATAAGTAGTGTTATCAGAATGAAAAATCCATTCATTGTATGGAAGCAGGTATAAGGGGTAGATGGGCTCTTCATGAGAATATCAGCATATACTAAAAGATAAGATGTTGCTCACTCCAGGACCTCTAACAGACAATTCATTTTAAAACTTTGAAGAAGAAAACATTGATGATTGCGGAGACTAAATTCAAAACCTAGATAATCCACCACCCTAATTTAGAAAGTCGCATTACAATGTACAAACTCCCTTGGACGAAAAATGAAGAGAAGCGAAACAACACTTAACACGTAAAATATGTCTTGGAAACTTGTTCGTCATAACATGGTATGCAAACATATTCGTCCGAGAGCGGTAATCTATAGACTAAAAAAAATCCATCACATGAATTTGACATGTGGATGTGCACTTTAAAAGTGATTATGACACTGATATAATAATCACAACATCATTTACAAAATTTATGGGTTGCGGAAATTAATGTACACCAATGCTTGAATTTAAACTTGTAATATGGAGACATGTGTTTTGACAGTTTCTGATAAATTTAAGAAAATGAAAAAAAAAAAAAAAAGAAGCTAAAATGAATGTTCCTGAGAAACAAAAAGAATTGAAAGCTGTTGGTAAATGTAGATAAAATTCTATCAAACTAGGTTAAAAAAGGTAAATGAGTAATTATAATTTATTTTAAATAAAAAGGTGAAAGTCATAAGAATATGATTATCTGACGAAGGTAACCCCTAAATAATCAGATAATCACAACTCTTAAAGAAAAATTTTCAACTAAACATTAAAACTAATAATTGTGATTTCAACTCGTGATAATCAAGTAACTAGCTCTGGAAAGCACATTCAAAGACACTCTAAGATACATATAACTTACCATAGTTCCTAATCAAAACCATATCGACAGGTCCATAGACGATTTCTGACTAAAATTTTCAGACGTTAGAACCCTACCTGTGAATGACTTAAAAAACAGGAGCCACAAACAGACTAGTAAACTCTCACACATTAGAGAGATCAAACAAGAACTCAAATCAAATGGATCATATCCTTAGATTTTAAAACCAACTTAGCCATAGAACGATTAACATTTTTATACAAACAAGACCCACACCATTATAACATCAAATTTCACAAATCTTTGAGCATCTCTCAAGATTGTGATTCAGTTTATTATTACCTGGAAACTGGTAATTGTTTGATAGCTCATACATTGTTTATGCTTCAACTTCAGGCTGATAAATATTTATTCATCCAGGACTGGAAACGAGACCATGCCAACTGAGAAGCAGGTTCACAGTCTTCCGACTGTCCCGCGGCCTTTCTCCTCGCAATGCCTTCAGGAGAAGTGTTCATAAATGCATGTCCTACACCAGGGTACACATGTACTTCGCATGGTTTCCCTGCGGCCTTCAGTTTCTCTTCTAGAGCTTTAGCAGCCTGCAAAATAACCCCTAAACTTCAATCTCAGAAAGATATTGATCTTAACTAACTTACATTAAGCGGTGGCTATTTCGAGTCGATTTCTTATGAATTGGTCGAACCAGGTTATGTACTTATGTTTCTCTATTTGTGTTGGGCAAATGCCATGCTTCAAGCATTTTTTATTTTTTATTTTTTTAGAACGGCTGCTACTCCTAAATTACACGCATGTCTTGAATGAAATACAGGATTCTCGAAAAACCCCTATTAATCCATCCCCACAAATATGGGAAGCAAGACTCGAACCCAGGTGATTCTCTCAAGGTCAAAAACCTTACATATGGGCCACCAACCCCATTGGCGCTTCAAATATTTTTAATATGCATCATTGCATCAAGGATACTTATTATCCGAGAAAAAGTAAGATTCTGGCCTAGTCTTCTAATTTACTATCACAGACGAAGTCATGAATGGGTTTCGTAATTCACTCTTTTATATGGTGGTGTAACCATGTAAAACATGAAATAATTTGTATAAACTTTAGATATATGTCAAAAATATAGCAATTGATACATCTCAAGCTAAAAAATCAAGAAAGAGGCCTCATCCACAACCACGCAGAAGCCCAGTTTAGGTTATGAAATAAGGTATTTGATGGCATATGAGTATTGCTCTTCCTTAGGATTCATACGGGATATGCCTCGGAAGCAAATACTATATGCGTAAATTTTGCAATGCAATATTGTTAAATTTGATATATGTGTCAATGTGTCATACCTATGAGGCCCTGATCAGAGATGGTGATAATCTCATATTCTCAGTTGCTAAATAGATGGGTTGACCAGGATTATGTTTTTTTCATTAATGGGTTAAATGGATACATTATATGAAAAGTGCCTAAAATGGAAATTGGTAAAATGTTGTTTACAGCGTATTTTGATGCCTATAGCTTCCGAAAGGTTCTTCCAGAAACAAAATTAAAACTTTAAGTTAAATGCTTACATGTAGAGATACGTTTAGATGAAAATAAATCCAATTTAGGAGTAAACCAGTTCAGCCAAGCCAATAAGCATGAATCTGAGCTGGCTTGAAACAATCTGTGACCTATGGTTGGGCACTCAAATTTCAGCCTAAATACCTATTTTTGGTGTCATCTTGCTCATCAGTTTGAACTACACTATGCCCTAATGCAATAGAATGAATCAAAGAGCCAATAATTTCATATTTTTGATAACATGTTAGTCATACCTTGATATCTGAAAATCCAACAACATCATCAGCATCCCCAAAATGAGCTTGTATAGGTACTTTTGTGTTGGCTGGATCTGCAAGCACTGGAGGAGGTACTCCATAAAATGCTACAGCAGCCTCAATCCCGGGGACTAGAACAGCACTTGCAATAGTTAGCGCACCACCCATGCAATACCCAGTCACACCAACCTATATCAACACGTTAACATCAACTTAACACGCGGTGAGAAGTAGAAAGTCATGTCTAATACATCTTCTACTTTAAAGTTACATATAGAGCATTATTCATACTGTATACCGGCACACTTGTTTCATGATAAAAAAAAAAAAGGTGATAGTTAAAAACATATTACTCTTTTATCCATTTCCTACGTTAAAACTTTTCTTAAAATGGTAACATGGTTTTTCTCATACATTAATTTTTCTGATCAAGATCCTAGCAGACCACCATGAATTTAGTATCCTGTTTTTACTGTTGTGCGCACATGATTATTGATCCTAACTATTAGACCGTTCATCTTACACTAACACATGAGATAATAGCAGAAGATGATCCAAATTAGCAAAATGTGAGAGACCCAATTTAACACTCCATTCTTCATGTATAATCCTACTTTTCATTTTCTTCAGATCTAACATGAAGATACAACGTACTCAAACAACTGGGCAAAACGTCCTAGGTTAAACCGTTGCAGGTGGAGATAACTTCAACTCGGCTAGAGCACTTCTCAATAAAACTGTCAACAAGAGAAACAACAATTGCTTTTTCTTACATCTAGGAGTAGCTGTTCATTATGTAAAATGGGGGTATTACTTACATCACTTAGGCCCTTCAGTTTTCAAGTTGACCTGACAAGTTTTACAACCAAGTGGTTTTGGACACTATTCGCATCCAGGAATAAATGTTTGAATATGTGGTGATGTGTGTTAATTTTTGTCATTCAATGGAAATAAAAAATATTATAGTAGAATCCTGCCATTACAATGATTTTAGAAAACAATGTCTGACCTTCTGTGAGCCATTGGCCTTGAGCCAGTTAACTGAAGCCTCAATATCCTTCACTGCACCTTGCCAGTCAAGACCACTCATCAGATGATGTGCTTCTTCTGCATCAAGACCAACCTTTCCACGGTACAAACTACAATCACAACAGAAGATCACTAAAAAACAAAGACGAAATGGGGCACAGATAAGTTCTGATCATTCACGATATGCTTGAACAGAGCTAAATAGATTACTCTGGTATAAGTGCTTTGTAGCCAAGTTTTGCTATTTTAACAGCATTGTTCTTAATCTCAAAATCAACTCCCCACCACTCCTGAATCACAACAATTCCAGGAGCATCTTCTTTTCCAACCAAATAAGCATCAAAAGTCTGCAATGATAGATACATAACTTAAAGTCAGAATTAACGGAAACTGGTTTAAGCATTTATTAACCCCAATATAACAATTTTTAGTTATAATAATAAACCATATTGCACAAAAACCCCAAATAACATATCATCTCCTGATCTCCATCAACTCAAAAGTTGATAACTAAGGTTGTAAAGCAGTCAAGCTTTAGCGAGGCGAGCTTGACAAGCCTTCAAAATGCAGGCTCAGAGAAGATTAATCACATGGATCTAAAATTTATAAGAAAATGGTCTAGTTTTCAAAACCAAACTCTAAAGTATAACCTCGTCTCTATATGCAAACGCAAATAATCACTTTTTCAGACTGGGCTCTCAAAGCAAGTCAACTATGGGGATTCTGCTTACAAAGCAAGTAAGACTGACACCCATGATTACCCAAAAAATAAAATAAAAAACATTTTCAGCCAAAAACCTTTTTTTTTTTTGATAATTTGTGTCTTGCAAACGCAATAATCTAATAATCTTTCCAAAACGCAACTCCAAACACCCTTAAGTTAATAAGCTAAACCAATCACTACTCTTATACAGTGTTATAATAATAATAATAATAATAATAATAATAATAATAATAATAATAATAATAATAATAATAAAGGATAAGCTAAAAAAGCTAATAAACTAATAATCATAAGCACTTATAAAAAAACTAGGCCAACCACCAACTTGATCACATCCTAATTGACACCTAACTATCTTTTTTTGAAAGGTGTATTTCGACTCAGACGTGGCTGGAGGCAATTTTAACCAACTACTGTTGGACCTCGCGAGCTGCAGTCTCTCAGCCCCATCCTTGTGGAAAATTCCTAGATGGGAAACCCAAGGTGTCAGCCGAGACTCGAACCCAAAAACCCACCGGGGCCCCACATAGTGGGAAGGGTATCTTAAGTAAAAAATATATATAATCCATAAAATATATATCTACACATAACACACACACATATTGTATATATACCTTCTAAAAAACAAGAAATATATACATGGAAACATAGATAGTAAGTAAGAATTAGTAGTAATAAAAAGAATAGATAGTATTACAGTATCGTCTCTTTGAATCTGAATCTTTTTGAACTCATAATCAGTAGCCATGGATCCGACTTGAAACCCAGAAATATAACAAAAAAAAAAAACAAATATATAAGTGTGTGGTTTTTGTTTGTTTGTTTAAAGATTTTATTGAGGGGGTTTTATAGAAGACACTCGAACGAGTCACAGAATTGTAGTGAGTTGAGGGGGGTTTTATAGAATTAAGACGCTCAGCGAGTTACATAATAATTGTGTCGTAGGTAGTGACATTTGTTTTATGTTTTATTTTTTATTTTTTATTATTCTATAAAGCAAGACATTCACAAACCACTATTTTTTATTTTAACGGAATAATAATAGCGTAACGGATGGAGACTAATTTTTATTTATTTTAATAGCCATGTTGTGACTTTTATACATATTTATTGGTAGATGATATATATCTTATTATCTTTTCAAACGATATATATCTTTTCAAACGATATATATTTTTTCAAAATCTATATCTATATCTATATATATAATATAAAAGTTGAGTTTTGAAATCAATGTTAAATCAACACCATCTTTCTTAATAAATTCTATACTTAAAAGCTACTTATATTAAATTACTAGCAAAAGCTTATTATGTGTGTAAGAAATTAAATAACTTGCAAAAGCTAACTATGTGTGAGTTTTTATATATAAAAGTTGGGTTATATGAACCAAACTTGATGAATTTACTATGATGAATTAATGGTAGTTCATTGTGTTTGTATAATATGCATATATTTACTACATATATATGCATGATTCTTTTATATGATCAAAGTGGACCTTTCACATATCCATTTCGGTTGATAATTCAAAGGGTTACGCATGGAAATTAATTCAAAGGGAAAATTCTGTTTTGGAAAACCAAAAGTAAGAATCTTTCTTCCTAAGTTGTAAAAGTCAATTATGTGTAGAGAACTTAATTATCTACATGCATCGAAGTTAATTACTTACAATGCAAAGGAAAATTATGTGTGTAGGAAAGTTAATGACTTGCAAAAATGTTTTAGAAAACCATGAGTATTAATCTTTATTACTAAATCTTTCTTCTTAATTACACATATAAACAATTTATTTGTTAAACAAATGTCGATAATTAGTCCGTGTATAAATAGACAAATATAGAAGTTGAGTTTGAAATTAATTCTAAAATTACATCATTTCTCTTACTAAATTGTAATGTAAAAACTACTCATGTTAAAAGAGTCTTAAAACTCTAAGAAAATTAATTAGTTGCAATCTCTGATGTAACATGAGTTTCAAGAGTCAATTATGTGTGAAAGGAAGTTAACTAATTGCTATACACATGGAAGTTAATTCGAAGGGAAATTATGTGTGTAAGAAAGTTAATGACATGCAAAAGATGTTTTGGAAAACCAAGAGTATTAATCTTTAGCATATTGGGAAGTATTTTCCAATAAGGTGGGCATGAGAGTTTTCTTTAGCATTTAGCTGGTTTCTTCAAGAATGGTAGTGGGACTTCCATCGTCAGTCATGCCCTCAGATTGACTATGTTGGTGATGTGGTCGATCTCTACCGATAATGAAGATGCAATTTCGCTAAGTCTAATCACCACTGTTGTTCATAAATAAATCTTTATTCCAAAATCTTTCTTCCTAATTCCACATATACACAATTTATCTGTTAAACAAATTTTGTTAATTAGTCCATGTATAATGGGACTATAAATACCAAAAAATTAAATTAAATATATTTATAGTTATTTCATATTATCATGCATTTGTATCTATATCGATATATGAATATATATAAATTGTTATATAATTCTTTTTTATTTTCTGGATTCGGTAGGTCATGTTATTCTGTACTTTATTTATTATCAGATATATTATAATGTGTGTATGCATATTATATTTTTAATTAGTTGAAAATCATTAATAGAGAAAGTGTTTAGGTTGCTTAATCATTGGAAGGAATGTGAGTGGATTATTGATGATATAAAATAACTTATTAATGAAAACTGATGATCATGGTAGTTTTGAGATGCTTTCAGTTGTACATCCTAAGGTTTGCATATTTGATGGAGTCTATAAATAGGCCAACGCACCAAATCTTTCACCACCACGACCTTGCAATTTTTATAGCATCTTACTCTTGAAAAAACTAACCTCATCAATGAGAAAGGTAACAAAATCTGAGGGAAGCATAGTGAAACTGTGTTTTTGGACGACCATCTCTTGTTAGTAGACAAACTAAACATATACTCGGTATAATTTAACTCTTTAACAAAACCAAATAATTCTATCATGAAAATAACTTTGCTTCATCCCCGCCGTCCAACGGACGGGTTTTAAGCCCTCGTTTAATGTAAAATTAGGACATGTGGCATTTATTCATTTTTTTTTGTAGTAATCTTACTTATTGATTTTGTTTACATATTTTCATCTAATAATTTAAAGAATTTTCAGAGTATTATTTTAAAAGAATTTATTTTGTCCATATTTATTATTATTTATATATATACCAAGACTCACTGCATAATATAATATAATAACATCTACTTCTAATATATATATATATATATATACCAATATATATATATAACAAGGTCCTAAATTCATTCCTAAACAAATGAGGAACCCATAGATAAGTTTCAATTTTGATTTACAACCATTAGATCAAATTTAATTATTTCATCTTTATAAAATAACAATATTAATACTTTTACTTTATATGATTAGACAAAATAACCCCTTTATGTCATTAACTGTAAATAGTTATAATAGTATACGTACACCTAAACATTCCATACTAAATCATGTACCATAAATAATAATTATAATTATAATAATATATGTACACTTAAAATTTTCAAACTAAATCGTCAATAGTGTACCATAAAAAACAATAATAATATAATAATAATTATTTAGTTACTTATTTTAATTATAATAATATGACTATAGTTCGTTCGTTTTACTTAAGCTACATTTGCTAACATTCGTATCTCAGTTAATACTCATTAATTGATTTTCTTATTTTGCATATTCCATTAATTGATGATGATATGCATTATAAAAGTTTTAGAGACATGATTTTCATAATCACATGTACACGAATATATAGATATATGTGCAGGTTGAACATATGTATGCAAAGATTTTGTTAAAGCTATCTCCAATGGGGGTGCCCTTAGGCGCCCTTAACTGCTCTTGGATATCCTTTGCCGTTGAAGCTTGTCCAAAACTAAGGATTTTTTGAAGGATGCCCTTACCAAAGGGCATGCCCTTACTTGTCCTTAGCTAATATATTTTTGTTTTTATTTGGTGGTAAGGATATGTAAGGATGTTTGTATGGTTGGAGATAAAGTTATAGGATTTGAAAGATTTATAAGGATGTATAAGGATTTGTAAGGATAAGGGCGTCCTTAGCATTGAAGATAACCTAATTAATGTTTTTCATGAGATTGATGATGATCAAATGTATATATAGATAGTTATATGAACATTTGTAAGCAATTATATAGTCATATAAACATGTGCAAACAGTTATATAATAAATAAATTTAATTTTAAAAAAGGTTCCTAAAAGTTATTGTAATTTTCGAAGGGTCTAATATAACTTTTCCCTATAGGATGCCTTATTCCGATAACCGTGAAAACTTTAAAATATGTATTGGATCGGATCACATATTTTTAAAGTTTATTCACATGTGAAATGTTATAAAAAAAATTACAATACACAAATTAGTTTTATGTCTTTATAAAATATATGATTAAAAGTTATTTTTTATAGCTAATTAAGCAACACTAATAAATATACAATTTTTATTAGAGAAGTATATTACCCTATCCATTCGAAGATAATTGTTTGATTTGTATTTTAGTTTGTTGTAAATTAAGATAATTGAGATAAACCTGAGAGAATTCCGAGAATGATTATATTTGGCAAGTTACTATTCGTCCATGTTATAAAATGATTCATGATGAGTTAAAACAATTACAAGGTCAGTCTACATACAATTAACTGATGACAAACTATACCGTACAATATATATAATACAAATATAACTTTACACAAAAAATATATTCACATTTGACAATAATATGTTAAATTAACTATGCTATCACATCTTTACATTTTCTAAACTATAATGGCCTTATACGTTTTTTCTAAGAATACAATTATATTGTGAGTTGAGAGTGTGAGTTTGATCCTTAAAAATGTCAAGTCATGTGAGTATTAAACGAATATATTTAACTGAATCAAAAAACTTACCAGGAGGTCATGTTGGGGATTTTATGTGGTTCCAAAAGAATATGATGTCTTTCTTTACCTTTTTTTGTTTTTTCAAATAAAAAGATAGTATATTTTTATTGTATAATTATATTATTCACTCTAAAATAAACCTGTTATATTTATGTTTGGTCTTATATCGTCATTATATACAGGTTTAGCAAATATATCCCACGAATCATATACAATTAAAACCCTTTTTAAATAATAGTATTATTGTTCTTTAGCAGGTAATATTTATATTTTACTTTATATTGTCATTATATAATGATATAACATACATATCCAACTAACATTTTCGATACAAAATATTTTTGAATTGTAATATCATAATATTTCAATATGTCTTATCTATACCTACAAATTATATTTTCTTAGGTAAAATTAATATAATTATCTCGCGTATTACGCGGGAAAATAATCTAGTATATATATAAAACAAGGTCCTAAATTTTTTTATGAAGAAATAAAGACTGTTAGATGAGTTCAAACTTTTAACTACAACCCTAAGATCAAAATAATCATATCATTACCAAATTTATTATTAAATAACACAATATTAGTTCTTCTAATTTATATAATCGATTAAATATAACCTTATGTATTTAAATAATATTAATGTATTGTAATAATATTTTTTTTCTCTAAACTTAAAGAAACTTGTTAACTTTGTCGAGATGTATACTAAAACGTTTTTTTAAAATTTATGTCATACCATTCGAAATCTTTATTAGTTTTTTTTAGCTTAATGATTATTATTTATGTAATTATGCACATGAAAATGGAAGCCTTAGTTGAGTTGCACCATCTTCTAAAAATTAATATTTAATTGATATTAATACTTTTACTTTTGAATGAAACAAACTATTCTTATCAACTTTCGAACTTTAAAATACCTAAATTACCATTATTTTTTATTTATTAATTTAAATATCTTCATTAAATATACCTATAAAATACTCTTAATAAAGTTATTTACGACATACATTTCCTCAACCCTTAAAAAGAACTACACTGCCCTCATTTATGAAGAGACATGTTGTTAAGCCTAAATTTGCCGTTAAAAAAATTATAATAGCATTGAACCTTTATAATAATATTTATCTATCAATAATTTAATCGGCTAAAATAAATAAATTAACTATTTATTTATTTATTTTGTAAAGTTAGTTCGATTCAGACGTGTTGGAGACAATATTTGTAACACCCGTCATTTAAAAATATGAATTTCCAAAAACTTTCGCCTAACGGTGTCAAAAGAAAGCGGAAGTAAACTTTAAAAGTTTAAACCAGCAAAATATGTTTGGTTTATTAATTAAATGGTGTTACTAGCCATATCATCAAAATAAGTTCAAATGGAAACTCATCGGTTTCCCAACATTAAACAATCGACCACATTATCAATACAAGTCATTATTATCTAAACATAAAGCAAATGTCTAAAGCGAGCAACCACTATGGGTAAACTATAGCCAGTTTCAAGATCATCTACCCATGCCTCACATCTTCTCATATCAACCTGCCCACTAATGTTGGACCTGAAGGAACAACACATTTTAAAAAAGCAAGTGTTAGCTAACAAATTAGCTAAGTAAGATAACACAAAGTTTATAAAACGTTTGTCCATTTAAAACATTATATAAAAGTCATAATTACATCGTCAAGACACATATCACATCAATGCATTACATCATCCATAACATATCATCGCATCAAACATCATCATAATAGGTTGAATCACCTAACTGTGCCTAATCATCTTTTACTTTACATATAACATATAAGCATCATCATATAGCGTGACATAAGTCACTCATCACATATATCGTATACATCTTTATAAGTGTGACATAAGTCACACCCGACTAGATGGACAAACCTTACGGTTGTACATCAATGTCGTTAAGGAATGGCAAGCCAATCCCGGAGTAATCTCTATGTTCAAGACAAGTGGGTTGGTAAGACCTCCCGTATTACTCTTCACGTTGTACCTCATTGCAAGGAGCCACCCAAGCAACCACATCAAACGTACTACCCCAGCAAAGGCATGTACGGGTTAAGCTTAACACTTCCCACATTTACGAGCTTGATTTACATCACATATAGTTTAGGTGTCCACATTACCTAAACATCATTACATATTCATCTTTTACGTTTGGGCCCTTAAATGTGCACGTGTCATGGCAACTTAATAAGTCTATTTAACTAGATGAACAAGCTATGTAGTCATGCACATTTCACATATCATCAACACATATCACATTTCATTTCATATCAAGACATTACATAGCATTTCATAGCATATCATTACATCTCATACATTGTTACATCCACGTACATCATCATATGTCAATGCATATCGTATATCATTACATATCATCTTTTATTGCATAACATAGTTCATTAGATATCGTATTTCATAACAACTCAAAGCATTTCATATTATTTAACATCATATCATAATGTCACATATCTTTGGGGTAGCATTTCAAGCTTCAATATGCACAAACATAGCCCATATCACCTCCCGTATAATCCCGAATACCCATAAGCAAACAAGATACCATTTGGAGAAGTTATTATATGAAAACTATATTTTTGTTGAACCCTCAGCGTGTCAAAGTAGTGTATCTTATCTCGTAGAAGCGTACAACAAATGATAACGTAAGTTACCGAGCTTTGCAAGTATTCCTGACTACCTATAATCAACATAGGACCGATTTATGTGTATAACGAGACTAAACTGACCTACAGTCTTGTAACACCCCAAAGATTTTAAGGTAAAAGAAATTAACCCCTTTTCATAGCTTTGACATTTAATTAATTTTCTAGTATTTTATTTTTAGATTTGGGGTTAATTTAGTTGAAACTTTAACGGATAGCGGCTAAAAATACCCACAAAAATAGAAGGGGCGTGGCACTCATAGGAAGTGCCAGCCATTTTCCCATTATATTATTCACACTTTCATTTTTGTTCTTCATCATTTCTCCATGCAATCTTCTTCCCATTTCTTTTAAAATCAAAGTTGAATTCCTTCAAGTTCAAGGATAAGAACATCCATAATAATCATCACCATCAATTAATCTTCATTCAAGAATTGAAAAGCTAGGGTTTGTGGGTTTTGTGGTGGTGGCCGAATTCAAAGAGAAAAGAAAGGAAGAAGAATTTTCAACTTAAGTCTTGCATTAACTTATTGTTTGTTGAGGTATTGAATTCCCCTAATTTAGTTTTCATCTCTCTTTTGAAATTAGGGTTCATGGAGTGAACCAATTTGGGGGTTTTTGCTAGAATATGAATTATGGTTAATTTTCCCCAATTCCTTAGTTAACCTAGTTGTCATTGAGTTATGTGATGTGCTTGATTATAAAATTGACAAGTTCATGTGAAAATTTTAGTTAATGAGAAAAGATGAATTTTACTGGTTATTGAAATATGGATGAAAATGGTAGGTTAAACTACCTAATGTTATTGTTAAAGATGAAAGTAACTCAATGACAAATGGGTTGAGTTTTGGGTTTAGAAAAGGCTAGTGATTGAGAATAGCCAGGTTGAGCTAGTCAAGTTGTGAATGTAAGCTTATGCATTTTATGATATGATCATAGGTTGAAGCTTGTTATGCATTATCGTTTTAGCTTTATTTTCCAAGTTGTGGAGGAGGTGAGTATATTTGCATACCTTTATATATATGTTGGATCAATTGACCACATCATGTTGAAGTCTTTTGTCCATGTGTGGTATTTGACCACATCATGTTGAAGTTTGTTTATCCATGTGTGGTAATTGATGCGGCATAAGCCCATGTGGGGCATTGTGATTATGAGGCCTAAGAACCTCCGGGGCCTAAAAATCCCGATAGTTGATATGATATGAGGCCTAAGAACCTCCGGGGCCTAAGAATTCCGATAGATGTGATTGAAATGATTGTTTAGCTTATATGGATCCATGTATAGCATGTTAGTGTGCAAGGTGAGCATGTAAATGTGGCATGACGGTGTCATAGGTTACATGTGAAAGTCCTTGCACTTTGCCCTCCTTCGTATTCATAAATGTATGCAAGTATATTCACTAAGCCTTTGCTTATATTTTAGTTGTTTGCCATTTTATAGGTAGTTCCGGAAAAAGGAACTAGTGTGGTTGAATTGAAAGAGTGATTTAGAGCTTGAAGTTGATTTTTGCAAGACTTGAAGGTAATAGGTCATTCTTAGATGAATGACAAACTTTTGGTTTAGAGGCCTAGAAATCCCTCTCCTCATGGCTTTTGGTACATTTTGATTTAATGGTCATACTTTTGTTAAAATTATGTAAATGATTAGGTGTAAAGCTTTCAGAAAGTTGTGAAGTTGCATTTTGGACGAAAATAGTGTCAAAATGGGTAAACGACCCATTGATGGTGTTCATGGGATTTGAAACAAGTTGATGTTGTAATTATGTTTAAAATGTGTCTATGTTGTTGTTGTCAATCTCTGGAATGTGTTTTTAAGATGTTGTTTGAAATTTGAAGGTTACAAGTTTGGTAAAGTGTTGGAATGGTTTTAGGTTTGCTGAACTGAGGCTCACTGTGGCGTAGTGGGTGGTTTTGCTCACTGCGGCGCAGTGGAATTCCACGTCTGAAGTGAACTTTTCTCCCACTGCGGCGCAGTGGGGGTGTGTCAAACCCACTGCGGCGCAGTGGGCTTCTTCTCTTTCTGTGCCGAGACTTTCCACTGCGGCGCAGTGGGGAGTGCTCAACCCACTGCGGCGCAATGGGGTATATTAAAAATAAAATAAAAAATGTGTCGTGTTTTTCGGCTATCGAATCTAGTCCTTTCAAGTCTAAATACGTGTCGCATACCCGTTAGTTACCATCATTTCAAATAATAGTCGCTTTTGACTATTACCCTAGGAATTAGTCTCTTTTGGTCTATTCTTAACTTTTGTCTATTTCTAGACTATTACACCAGGAATTAGTCTCCTTTTTGACTATTACTCCAGAAATTAGTCTACTTTTTGACTATTACTCCAGAAACGGGTTTTACATCAGAAAAGGACTCTTTTAAGACCTAATTGATGATTTGGCACCAACAATTGCCCCATGAGCGAGTTGTTAACAAAAAGGATCATTAGGTCACATTAAACAACCAATCCTAATATCGAAACTCAATCAATTTACCACAAATGATTATTAACAACCCAATCCATTCTCTAAACCTTATGAACGACTTTTGTAACTCAAAATTTATCATTTTAAGACCATAATGATGCAATGAAATTATTGATTAACCCCTATTTGATTTGCATCACAATAACAAACGTTTAATCACTCAAAACAACGTTAATTGATTATTAAACGCAATCGAATTCACCCCAATCCTTATGGCCAGGAATGTGATGATAGAATGGACCAATCAAACATCAAATCATGAAGAGAATACCTTAATTACCTAAAGGCAATGATAAGGTTATAATCTATGAACCGAATCTCACTCGAGTTACCATTGAATCGCAAGAAACACACACGAATTGCTTGAGAGGATGAGGGGGTGGCCTTAGGGTTTGAAAAGAGAGGAGAAACTGAATTATGTGTGTGATTAGGGTCTAATTACAACCTAATCTGCTGTAGCAAGTTTCCCCACTTGACACCTTGAGTCCCTCAACTTTAAGACATCACATCTAGGGCTTAAACTCACTACCGAGAATACTTACCGACACATTTAACACATCTTAATCATCTTTGAAATCTTAAACATATTAACATATACATCATTAAGGCATTGAAGCCTTCCGCATATAGCATATTAATCACATATAAGCATCAAATCTCCTTGAGACTTAACAAACACGTTGTGTTGACATAACGAATCAAGTCAACCGTTAATCAACCCCCCCCCCCCCCTTAAGAGGATTCCGTCCTCAGAATCACTTCAGCATCAAATAGGTGAGGTTAATTCCCTCGCATTACGAACTCGGTTTACCATTACAAACTTCCTCCAAGAGTATGTCTCCATTTCGCCAACACAAGGTGAATTTGTTTCATACGAAGCTTAATCACTTAAGCCAAGAATCTTTAAACGGCTCATTTCAACCACTTTCTTATCATTAATGCTCCCATCTTCCAATGGAGTCACATTGGTTTCATCATCAAAGCATATGTTCAATAACGCTCATGAAAGTACTATGGATGTCTTTTAAAGGCAATACACAAGCACATATTGTAACACCCCAACAAGGCGGAATAATGGGATATCACAAGAAAAGCACAGCACGACATGAAAATTAAGTAGAGACAAATCTAGATGCATTAAAAGGATTGGGAATCCATACAAGTTAATCAATTACAAATCCGAGACCATACAAAAATGCATAAGGAGCACGACCATCAAACGTTTACAAAAGAGAGTACAAAAGATGGTATATGATCCTAAGCATAACCCATAAGCGGGAACAATAAATCACGGATCCATGATAAAGTCCAATTTCCAATCCTAGCATGCAAACAATCAATCATCATCCAATACGTCTTTCATTAACCTGTTCACCTGAAAAGTGTACTAAAACGTGTCAACATAAAGTTGGTGAGTTCGTAGGTTTAAATAATGAAAAAAATCAAGTGTGTTGGGATATCAACCGTTAGCGATACACGAGGACTAGAATACCTAATCACTTCACACAAATCAACACAAGTCAACGTATACGTTTAATAATAGTTACAACGGCACGACTTACATATTAAATAATGCGCGATAAACCGGCACGACTTACATGATGAACAATGCGCGATATATGTTTCTGGCACGACTTACATAATAATTAATGCGCGATAAACCGGCACGACTTACATAATAAATAATGCGCGATATACGTTTCTGGCACGACTTACATAGTAAATAATGCGCGATAAACCGGCACGACTTACATAATAAATAATGCGCGATATACGTTTCTGGCACGACTTACATAGTAAATAATGCGCGATGAACACATACAATCGTGTAATCAAGCAAAACAAGTAAGCATCTAACGTCATGTTTCATATCATAACAAGTGAATCAATCGTTTAATAACGAGTACACTTTCCACCCCAAATGATATAAAAGTAGGGGCTACAAAACTGACCTTTGCGTTGAACGTCGGATTATAATTAAATTATAAGTGTTCAACGAAATATAATTGCCCCGAGTTCTTCAAAGTTCACTGCCTATCAACACGTATATACAATGCTCGCGTTAATATGATTACGTTTATTTGTATTTACTTAGATATATACATATATCGACTTGTAAGTAAATATGTGCAAATTAATTGTTTATAAAAGCTCATTTCCTTGTTAACTTAATGACTCCCAGCTGCCCCCACCTCTTTTCTTTTTAAATAGCATTTACATTATTAACTAACATGAATATCTACATATATGTTATATATAGTATTTCACCATTCCCATAAACCGTAACCATTTGCAGAGCTTTAACCGTCCCCTTTCCAAAACTAGATGACAGCTGGGTCTACAAGGAGACTGTGATGGGTCCTGATCGATGAGAAGAAGCTACAACCAAAAATGGAGAAAGAGCATGAAGTGCACCACCGTAAGCTACGGTGGTGCCACCGTAAGCTACGGCAGGAGGAGGAACAAAGGGCGTAAGGGATGGCCATAAATGGCGTAGGGTACGCTGGTACAACTCAGGAGGGGCGTAAGGTACGGTGGGGTGGGGCGTAACCTACGGTGCCATGGAAAGCTTCATTTTGGCGCCCAAAACTCATTTTCGTGGCGTAAACAGAGGGGATTGGGGCGTAAGGTGAAACACGAAGATGCAGAGAGGCGTAAGCTATGCCTCCATGGGCGTACTTACGGTGGTCTAGAAAAACAGGGACGAATCTGGGCAAAAATCTGGGCAAGAGAACAAGAACACAGTTTGACTTCTAAGTCAAACTTTGACTTCGATCAATTCAAACCAAACTCGAGTGATACCAACCGATCTGAGATAATTTCCGGCATGTTTCATTTTCTGTAATCTAGTTTCACGCTACCAAACCCAAAACTTTCTTTTAGATCGATCGAAATCATCACCATTCATAATTAAATTGTTTTTGACTAAAAATATAAGTTTATGAATATTGAAAAACCCTAATTCCTGTGTTTGATGAATTTAAATTCGAATTTTGACCAGGGATCGATGGCATTGGATTAGAAACACGATTTCAATCATAACCCACCCCTTGGATTCGATCTTCAACCTTAAATGAATGCAAATCCGGTTTTTGACCCACTTTACCCAAATAAACCCTAATTTTGGCCCATGAACGATTTTTTTGACCTAGGAATGGGTTGAAAACACTTGAATATGATTAGAACTAGTCTTACAATCATAAAGTGGTCATATTAATGCATGTTTAACTTACCAAAACCTTCAAGAAGCCTTAAATCCGAATTTGAGCTAAATTATCCAATTTCTTGCACTTTGACTTTCCAACTTTTGAGATGATGATTACTTGATGATATTAACTATTATTCTAGTATTAAATTAGCTTGAAACACAGTTAATGAGACAAGGATTTAGAGAGAGATAGGTGTAAGCATTTAGTGAGGAAGAGAAAGGGGGTTGGAGGATGAATTGAATGAGTAGAAGGGTAAGAGTAAGGTTGGGTGGAGTTTGGATAGGGTTGGGTCAATGGTGGTGATTCATAGGTCATGGGTCGACCCATGGATCACCCAATCACATTTCTAGATATCATATAAATCGTTTCATGTTCTAACCCGATCAATACGTTCACATAGCCTTTTTTAACATAAAAGCACGTCTTACATTCATATTTAAATAAATTAACTATTTAAACTATGAAAACAAATAGTTCATTCAACACGTTTAGTTCAACGGTTCAAGAATCATATAATCATGTTAAATCACGTTTAATAAAAGTCAAACGGGTCAAATTTTACAGATGTTACACATATCATATATATTCAAGAGTTTACCCTTTTATGTCATACACATTAGGTAAAAGGAACTCTATGCTTACTTCATCTATATAGTAAGTGGCAAGGTTCACTATGTGCACATACTCATGAGTAACGAGGAAAGGAAGCATTTTTATCAACTAGTCTACGACTCATATCGCATCATTGTGTTTAGGGGTTATAAACAACTTTGTCACATAATCCGTAGCCATCATATAAGTACATTTCTGCTTCGAAACCAATTGTTGCAATTTTTTCCATATAGCGTTCAGTGTTCAGGTTTGACTTGAGCACAAGTCACACATTTTTATACACACACTATCACATCACTCTTGATATTGGTCATCATAATTAAAATAGGCTTCAAACCAGCATACACCTTTGTACCACTTGGTTGAGTTCAATATTAGGACCTATGGGTCTCTTCCGCTTAGCATAGCCAAACTCATTGAACTTCTTACATAGTCTTTTCTACTTTCACTTTACCTTTCATCTGTTTCGTCCTTTCTTTGGTTCAATCTTTAAATCAAAACAAGTAATCACCTCATTCCTTCAACCTTCACAAGTAGTACATTCATTATATTCAACGAAGGCTATTCATTTGGCGGACAAGACCTTCCGACACATATCCTTATTAACTTGCTACTATGACTCACATGTTTCATTGAACAAAGGGTCGACTTGCCATAACTTTTGATGCATAACATATCTTACTAATAGTTCGCCTTTTCGACTCAAAGCATCTGCCACAACATTAGCTTTACCCGTATGGTGCTTGATTTCACATTCATATACGTCTAAGAAAACACATATTGTAAGCCCTTATGATCAGTGAATAGAGTGCACTTAGTGCCATATAAGTAGTGTCCCCACCACTTCAATGCAAATACAACTTCAGTAAACTCGTTATCATGAGTGGGTAATTCTTCTCATAAGGCTTCATCTGACGTAACACATAAGCAACGACTTTGTCTCAATGCATATAATCACAACCCAAAAACATCTATGTCATCGGGTAAGAATAAAACGAGAGCTTCATATAACTTCTTTTTCATACATCTTTTCCTTCATGTCTAATGTAACGGTGCGGTTGTTCACCAAGAATAAGCATTCATGGACAACCTTCCTACTAATGGCTCATATCATATCAATACCTTTAGCTTCCCTCGCATCTTTGTCTTTTAGTCCATGATAACGTGACTTCACACTTCCGTTAAAGGGTCTTTAACTATTTATTTTGTAGCAAAGCTTTCGGTGTTTATTCTTGGCTTTTAACCCTATCACACGTCAACATATAAAATCTACTACACCTCGTATCATAATAGGTCATATCACATTTCATGCGGCATCCAATAAAGCATATTGCCACAGTTCATAAGCCTCCTCGAGTTGAAAATCGTAATAACGCTCTTTAAGCAAACATAATGTTCTTTATCATACTCATAATAGGCAAGCTTGTCATCATTATACGTAATGACTGAGCGATCTAAGGAAAACTTTAGACTCTATCCCTTAAATACATACACAGTAAAGACATTCGTTATCATAAAGGTATTTCGTAAAACTCAATAGGATCATTATGAGGGTAGAAATAACTTTAGCAGGACTTTCATTATCAACAAATGGTAGCAAAAACGTACATCTATCTTATAGAAAGAGATACATCCCACAATCGAAAACGTTAACTCATTCCTATAAGCAAGGACAAAACGAAAGGTGCATTTGCATGAAAGTAGAACTAGTCACACATCAATTGAAGGTTCGACCTCACGATCGCAACAAAACCGAGAACATTAATAGAACATCTCAAAACTATAGGTGGCCTTGGCTTTAGAAATATAATCTTTGCCTTACATGAACAAGTCACATAGGCGAGGAACATGATCAGTTCGGAACCAGATGCTCTTGAATACTTTTACTCTAAATGCTTTAAGAAACCATAAATAACTCCATCCTCTTACCTCTTAACTTTTCTTAAGGGGAAAAACTCGTTATCTTATATATAAGATTTTGTACAAATATAGGATATTAACATCACCTTTACGTCACACCGGCGTAGGCAATAAGCGATCGAACTGCTAGAAAGGTTCACGTGTTAGTTCCCATACATTCATGTAATAGAAGGAAGAATCTCCACATGAAGATACTCGTCCCAATCGTCATATATCATCTCGTAACGAAATCTAAACTAAACGACTCGTAAATCCAAAACAGACCAAAATATGCGCCGCATGGATGATGCATGCGCCGCCTAACTCGAGCATTTCTAAACAGTAACTTCTGTGCGTGTGCACATGTCCCGCATAATCTTAAAACTCATAATATGCGCTGCATATTGCTTTTGTGCGCCGCATAGTACCTAAGATTAGGAAAGATAATTTCAAACAAAGTCTGAACGTTTTCCTTACGCCCAAGCACAAATTTAACACTTCGCAACTCGAAGGTAGCCAAACGCATCATAACATGGTGTTCATATAATAGAAGAGCTTCATGGTTAATGGGTTCAATCATCCTTAGTGTTAACTTCTTTACTTACTTCAGTTTCATCATTCTTTAATCCATAAATACATGTCTACTCTTCCCGTGGTTAAATATGCTACCAACCAGTGATTCCATCATTCCCATCTTCACTTATTATTTTTTATTTTTTTTAGAATGGAGTGTTAGTTTGTTAGTGGTTCGAACCCTAGCAGTGACATTCAAGCGGACAATATGCTAGCAGTTGGAACCCCAAGGCACCCCGGAGACCAAGGGTGCGATAACACAGCCCACACGCGGTCGAAGAGGTAAATGCCCAAGACCATGGGTAATTGAGATTCGATCCCAGGTCTCCCAGCCAACATCTCGTCCCTTAGAACCCCCAAAGAGGGCCCCGAGTGGCCACTTGATCTAAGACCAAGTGGTTTATACTTCAGTTATTAAGTTGGGTAGATATGAAATTTATTTTTTAAGAAAAATAGTTGATACAAAAATGCATTTATTATTGTATATATCATTATTATTTTGTTATATGTGTATGTTGAATAAAACAAGGACCCGAACCACTAACTTTTTTACTTTTATAACATTTTATTATTATTTATTTATTTTAAACGCTTTTTTCCATTTAATAAAAACCTATTTTAAAAAGCAAAATAATTTTCCGTATGGTTTGATGACATCCCCCTCAGATTAGAAAGGTAAAGCAAAGTCGAAAACTCATCACGGTTTTAGAATAGAACTTCACCTTAGATTAGCAATATGTAGCATTTTGGGTTTGAAGTTCCAAGGTTAGTCGTTAGTTTGACCTTGGAATTTCTAAGCCTAAACCTATATCGTTTGATGACTTTCTTTCTTTCATAAATTTTTTATTTTGAAGGCTTTTAAAAAAGATAAATATAAATGGATCTTAATATAGTGTATCTACCCATTTTAATAAATGAAATATAAATATAAATATTTTAATAACTTTTTTAGAATAAATTACACAGATGATACCTAAAGTTTACACAAAATTACAGTTTTGATACCTCACATGCATGGCACGTGACTTGACTTAACGGCCAAATAGACGACCGTCAGCGATAGATATAGTCAATGTAAATTTTTGACAACGATGGGTATGTCTCGCGTAATTTTTAAATTATAGGTGTGATCAGTGTAGTTTCGAACAAACCTCAGGTATGATTTATGTAATTTTCCCTATTAATTAATTAATGAACAGTAAAAAAGACATATAACACTTATTTATACTATTATATAAAGCATTAATTGGATAAAGATCATTTAAAGTTGGATTTACTTTATAGATAAAGTTGGTGAGATCTCAACCATTGGATAAAAATCAAATGTCAAGATTTAAATTTGATATTTGAATGTTAACCTTTGATTTCAATACAAAGGTTGAGAATTATTTAACTTCACCTATGAAGATATATCAACTTTAGAGGATCTTAATTTTTAATTTTCTTTTTTTCCTCTTAATTTACATAATTAATGTATCTAAAATGTCCCTTCATCATTCAATGCACTTATCACCTAACAACATGATCCACTTAATAATTAAATTTACAACATCTATCACTCAAACTCCTAAAATAACTAAACTACTGATAGCTTTATCTAACTAAAATTGATAATGCTATATTAATTGTTTCCTACATGTGAACCAAATTGTGCTTAACTTTTTGTCTAAAAGGTGAGTATACTTTTTGTAATATGATTTGGTAATATCCAGGGAATGTAATTTACTACACAAGAAACTTGAATGACTAACACATTAAAATTGTTAAATACAAACAATTTTCAATCCCACATCGTGTCATTTTAGCATCCTCTCCCTCACTCACCATTGATACTACTTATAAGTAGCCAGCCACTCCATTGCAGCTTGACACTCCAATATAGTATCGATCAAGTGAAGCAAAACAATCCAATTAGAGCTAGAGAAAAGAGAGTTTTTGTGTTTGCGTATATAAGTATAAGATTCATGGAGAATTTGCCAGAAACACTTTATGTCGATCCAATCAGTGTGTCGTATTGCACGACGCCAACAGACTCTACAGCCGCGGATCATGCCAAGATAGAGCAATGCATACAATTGCTTCATGAACCATTGCACAGAGAAGAAGCTCTTGCAATACTAAACAAGGTGCATGTATGTGTATATGTATGACTATATATAT
The DNA here is from genome assembly GCF_010389155.1 of Erigeron canadensis. Lineage (NCBI taxonomy): Eukaryota > Viridiplantae > Streptophyta > Magnoliopsida > Asterales > Asteraceae > Erigeron > Erigeron canadensis. The sequence goes on from NC_057765.1 coordinate 28,797,421, forward strand.
ATACATGCATGTTGCTTAGGAATGTTTGATTTAAATTACATTGCTTTTGAAGCATAACTATTCCTTCTCTTTTATATATTGCTTTCCAACATTGAACATATTATTCAACTTGTTGATTTCTCTTTCAATTTTGTTCAAACAAATATTATTATTATTGTTATTATTTTTTCTTATTTTGTTGAAGTTTGTATTCCTTTTGCATTCATATGTTTTTATCTTGTGCTTAAAACATTTTTAGTCACTTAAAGTGTTTTTTTGTCCATTATTTTAATTTATCAACTAATGGAGCATGCATATTGATCAACCTTTTATGATGTATTTAACTTCTTCCTCTTCAATTCTTCTTCTTCTTTTTTTTTTTTAATCCAAAAATGATTCACATGGTTAGAATGCATATATAAAAATCTTACACGAAATCCATGAATCTTATAGTTTTAATATCAAAAATTAATTTACAATCTTTTGTTTTAGGAACGAAGAATTAAAGACATGCCAGTGCTACTATGGAATGCCAACAATGTATCCTACATTCTACTACAGGTACAAATGTTACTAGTTAATGCTTCGAAATCCATTACATGAAAGCATAATGAACTTAATTGGATGAACATAAGTATGGATTTTGATCCAATTATACTGTTTTTCTGTTTTGAATAAACGAGACAAAGTATTCGTGCGTGTGGGGATGATAGGTCATAAAGTATGATTGGTCATAGGAGGTGATAGGTCATAGAGTGTGATAGTCAAATGCCTTAGCCTTACGGGTTCCGCCATCGGATTTGAAAATTCGTCGAAAGTATCTCGAATGACATTTCTAATGAAAAAACATTAAATTTTAAGAACACCCATATAATTTTTATAATTTATCGATGTATGGTTTTTGAGATAAATTTTTTTAAATGAACTAGAGAAATAAAATGATTTATGGATGAAAAAAAAAATGAGGTTGAGATATGAGAAGAGAGAAAAAAATGAGTGGTTGAGATTTTTTCCAAGATTATTGGGTTTTTACTTACTTAAAGTTGAAAAGTTGAAGAAACAAATGCTTTATAATGTAGTATAGATAGAGATTATAGTATCTAAATCACCTATCAACTACTGGACTATAATTAAGGTTATTTAATCATGCTTTTCATGTGATGTGAATCACATATAAAATAACATGTATAATCGTAAGTCAAGTGGTTTTATCTATTATCAACTTTATTTAGTAGACTTTAACATAACCATAAAACTGAATTCGTTAATGCTTAATGTGAAATGTCAATGTAAACACTGTAAGAGATGATCACCATTTTAACACCTAGAAAAATATCGTCAAAAATAAAAACTAAAAATGGTCAAATCGAGTATGATTGCTTTAAATCGTCCCTAAAGTTCAATTAGATTAGGGAAAAGAAGTGTTTCAAAACTGAATTTGATGTGAACGGTTAGAGATGGTCTAAGAAACAATGTAGATAAATTCTTTCTAAAAATAATATCTTAATTTAATTTTATCACACTTTTTTCATTTTATTTTATCTGAATTTAGGAAAATGACTAATCCTCCTAACAAAATAGCATAAAAATCCTCCTAACGCTTTAAGAAGATAACATGTGGTATCCACTAACTCTTTTTCCTAAACTTGCCTCTTGATTTTTCCACATGTCATAATTCAATAGTTAGGGAGATTTTTAGGCTATTTTGTTAGGAGGCTTAATCATTTTCCCTGAATTTAATACTTTCGATATTTTGTAATTGAATAACTAGAAAACAAGTTAGGATTATTAATTACTAGGTAATTATGTAATGTTTAGCATTTTTCTAAAAGAAAATATATATGAGAACATGAGATTGCAAATTTGGCAAACTATAATATGTACATAAAATGTTAGTTCTTTTGGCATCTTGTCTAAAACTTATTACTACAATTTGCTCTTAAAAAAATTGAGATCGTAAATTTGTAAAGAGATGCTAAAGTACAAACAAACTTTTATATATTATATTATAGGGTAAGGTTCATATAAAAATCATGTACATATGAACTTATGTATTACTCGTATTAAGTATAATTTGACTTGTTCGTATGTGAACGAATAAGTTCACATATATCATTTACATATGAACATCAAGTTATAATTTGGAAGTTCTCATGGTTCATTCAATTCAAGTAGTTTTCACATGAACCTTTACCTTATACTATATATAAAGATAAAGATAAAAATTACAACCCATGTCGATATAATGATTTTATCCTTAATAAATTAATTTATATCACCGGTTTTTATCATTTAAAACATCTTCACTATCTTTTTACATCAATTACCTAAACCATTCAACTCCGCCACCACCACCACCATTTACTATCGCCCCCATCACCACTAGTCGTTTTTACCACCATATTGCCATCGTTGTTACCCTTCTTAATATTATATATATATATATATATATATATCACACTTCAATCATCAAAAATTAACTTTTAAATTCATGTATCCATACATACATTTTTTAACTGAATTTTGTTAAAAAAAGTTAAGATGAATTAAAAAATTATACATTTATTATAAATTTTAGAAAGTAAACTTTTAATTATAATTTTTTTTTATGCAAGTTAAGTATGATCTTTCTTAAAATTTATATTTATAATCATAAAGGCTATATATAATATAAATATAAATAATAAAAATACATTGAATATATGTTTGACTTTCAAAAGTAGTTAATAGTTAATTCAAATATAAATTTGTTACGTTCCAAAGACCAAACTTTAAATCGCTATGCTTTTATATGTAAGACTGATTGTATTTATGTACTTAACTTCACTCATATATTATCATTTAATTATCAAACATTTATATCCTGAGTTTTAATTATAAATATTTCTCCTTATTCATAAACACGATAAGGCCTCCAGATTTTCATGTGATAATAACCTAATTCATAAATATTTAACCTTTTCTTGCTACGCCAATACACTTTTATAAAGTCAAAGTGAAAATTAAAAATATTTAGCAAATAAAACTGAATAAATAAAAGAGAACATTGAGGCAGTAGCAAAAGCAACCAAAATTAATAAAGAGAATTGAAATACTCAAAAATGATTGAAACAAATGATAATTCTCAACTTTTCTTAAGTTTTCAAAAAAATCTATCAAAAATCGCTAACCATGACCTACAATTTCAAAAGTTGCACACTATGACTTTCATTTTTGGAAAATCTAAACCATAGCTTGTATTTCTGCAAAATCTCAAACCACATCAGCTTGCGATCATGACTCGTATTTTTGGAAAATCACACACCAAAGCTTGGGATATATCCTCGCTTGTATTGTTGGAATATGGCCAATAATAGCTTGCGATTCATTCGACAAATTAAATTAGACATTAGACGTATTTTGTCAATTTGCGGATTAATATCCATGGAGTAAAAGTAACAACAATAATAATAATTATAATTAATTACTCCGTATTTTAAAATATATTTGGTTATCCAAAGAAACCTTTTACATTAACTATTCTAAATTCCTAATTTGATCTTGATATAAAATTTCCACATTATTTTTTTTTTTTTACACATTTGTAAAATTCTACTAGACTTATGTTTACGCAATGCGGCGGCGGTGGGGTAGTGATGGCGGAGGTGGTGGTGGGGGCGGTAGTGGGGACAGTGATGGGGCGACGCTGGTGTTGAATGTAAAAGTAATTTATGTTAAAGGTGATATTGTAGTTATTTTAAGTGTTGGGGGATCTATAATGTAAATTACTAAATTATTTCATTAAATAGTATTATAGTTATATTAGATGGAGATGTTTAAATTAGTGAATAAAGGAGAAAGATATTTTTGATTTTTCGAAGACATAAAGTTTAAGGAAAAAAAGGGATGTTTGTTTTATTAGATAGTATAGATAATATTCAATTAGTTTTTGTTAAATCAAGTTAAATTTTAAATTTTGCCAATATAAATGTATAACGTATGTGAAAATCAAGAACCTCATGTCCATATCTAATGTGCCTTAGTATTTTTTTTAGACAAATTTGGACCACTAGAATATCATCGTGTCACGAGGATAACACCCGATTATATCTTCACTAGTTAACAATGCCTTAATTTACGCAACTAGAAACTAAATAATAATATAAAAAAACCTCCTTTGTGAGATTTGAACTTATGACCTTATAGTCAGTCTTATCCTACCATCAAAATGCCACTTAGTAGTTAACATCTTAACCTGATGCCAAAAAAAGTTCTAAAATCATGGGACAATCTCAGTTAGACCGCATTCATTGATTAATTAGGTTAATTATTTATATTCTAGTTTGAATGTCAGTTTTTCTATGGCTCCAATTGCAAGTCATATTAGAAGTACTAGAATTTTGGCAGCAAAATAGATATTTTGTTTATTGGTGACGAAGTTTCCAAAATTCTGCTGGCCTGGGAAGATAAAGAAACAGCAAATCCAGTATCAAAGACTTAAGTATTCAACATTAAGTACTGCTGTATCATAATATCGAAATTCGAATACTCTTCAGCTGTTTGATCATGTTATTTCAACATATATATATATACACACACACATATATACAGGGAGCTTCTTATTTATTTTTGCTTGAAAATCTACATTATTCAACTGTTGCAGGAGATTTTATCGGCTTACAAGCTATTGTCACCTCCTACGCTTACTCGGAAAGAAGCCACGAGAGTTTGCAATGCATTGGCCTTGATTCAGGTCATATATATATATATAGTCACTTACATTCAGCCGCACTTATATCATATATGTGACTGTTTAGAAAATAAATCATCTGATAATAAAGTTACGCTTAAAAATATGTAGACAATAATAATACGCAGAACTGAAAAGTTCATATTTACATGTGTCGAGACTAAAAGTAATGAGACTAAAAATAGTGATTGTTTCTTCTAGCCGTATTCCAAGTTCCACCGATGGTCAATGTCATGTTAAATACTATACTGAACCTCAAATTTTATGTAATTTGTTGGTGTTGCAGGCAATGGCAACGCATCCTGAAACAAGGATGAAGATTGTGAAAGGTATTTTCTGCAATATGTTCCTAGCAAACTATTTCTTAATTTCTAATTGATTGTAATACTGACCCAATTTTTTCAAATGAGATATTGCAGCAAAGCTGCCTGTTTACATCTACCCATTCATGAACACTACTGAGAGTCACGTCAAGCATTTTGACTATTTGCGCCTCACCAGCTTAGGTATTATTGGGGCGCTGGTTAAGGTACCAATTATTCATTCATTTTACTAACCATTCTATTTAGTATATTTTCATATATACGCGTCATCTCCAAATTAAACTTTTTTCACTCTATGACAGTCAGAAGATACAAACTCCCCAGATATCATTCATTTTCTTCTTGAAACGGAACTATTTCCATTGTGCCTTCGGTGCATGGAAGTGGGAGGTGAACTGGCAAAAACGGTATGCGTTGATCTTAGCTAGATATAGCAAAATGGATGGGTGGGTAAATGTTGAAGCCAAACAAAGTTAATAAGGCATTTTGACTTTTTAGAGGTCAATGTAATACAATTGCTTTTTTAGTGTCTTTTACTTGTTTGACCTGTCCCTGTAAGGCTTTAAGCCAATTCTTTTACTTGAGATTAAAATAACTCAAATCAAACAAATCAGAAGTAAAAGAGTGAAAATGACCGCACCTTTAGTCTCAGCCTTTTACTAGTTATTAATCTTGAAAGAAGTTATTATGCAGGTTGCAGCCTTTATAATTAGTAAGATTCTGATGTATGAAGAGGGGCAGCGATACTGTGGGACATTCCCAGAACGGTTTTATGCAGTGTCTAATGTTTTGGCCAATACCATAGACCAGTTTCCTGGAAAACCACCATCACAGTTGCTGAAACATATATTAACCTGCTTTATGCGTTTGACTGATGTGTCTAGGTCAGTCGGGTAAATTTTGACTCCCGGAAACTTGAAATTTCTTTATACATACGAAGTATATCAATATCAAATATCATATTGTAACTCATGGTGGTCAAATGCACAGGGCACGTGATGCGTTGAGCAAATGTTACCCTGCCAAATTGAGAGATCCTGCATACATCAACTTTGCTTGTGTAAGTTTTCTATATGAAAACAAACATACATATATGCATACATACATCTAAACGTACATAGATATATGGGAGTGTGATTTGACATTAAACATATAGAAGTAGATGCCATAAAGAATTGTAACCATTGTGTAAAAGATTAACACAATATGAAGTAAATAGTCTAGGCCAGTTAGCGTAAACATACGATTGATTGATTATTTTTTGTAGGAGGACATGGCTGTTCGAAGACTTGCTGATCAAGTGCTCCACAATGTGACTGTTCACAGGACATTTGGTTGATCCAACAGCTACTAATAGGATGTTTCTGTAGTCTCTAAACATCTTTTACAAAGGAAACCTATGCATTTTCTAAGAAGTTTTTAGATTCAATAAAAACCAGTCTTATATGTTAACTTAATGACCGTTAATTTTGGTTGAGTATGTATGTGGGTTATTAAAGTTGTTTAACTTGAAAGTATTGTACTCTGCATTACAATATATGGTTTCTGAATGTTTTTCTTAACATGAAAATGGATGATTTTTACAAAAGCAAAATATGGATATAAATTATTTTTATCAACTACAACAACTTATTACCATGAATCTCTATTTTAGCAAAGCGGAAGCTTTCTGAAGCACAACAATATGGCTGGTCCATCCTACAATCCGCAATGGACCCGGTGCACAAACAAACATTGTATGTGCTCTGTCATAAGCCATTGGTGGGATTGCCATGTACCTACTCTACATATGTCCGCATGTCCAAAAATGATGACGCTTACATCCGATGTCTTGTCGTAGTGGACAAAGTGTCGTGTATGGGCTACTTTGGGGAGGTACAGACCTAACATGACTAAAGAAAGTAACCATAACAGGCATGTCGAAAATGAACTCTTTAGATTGATTTCTGGGATCTCTTTGGCATGTTTGACTAAGACGGTCCAAACCGTTAATCCACTCCTACAAATATATTAAATGGGTTAGCGGATAGTCAAATACCTTATCAGTGGGCCACCAACCCATTGTTACACAAGGCCCGATATATGCAAGTAACGTAGAGAGAAGGAAAGGATTTTCCTAAAAATCAGGGATCTCCATTTTGCTTCAAGAATGGTAATTATATATATACGCTCGAAACCTATAATTAATATACGCTCAATTTTTATTTTATTTTTTAGGGTTTTAGCTGCGGCAGTTTCCAATGGGGAAATCCAGGAAGCGGTCGTCAGTAAGATCATCGACCACTTCCCCGCGTTGACCAGCTCGTTGACCGGTTACGCGCCAGATACCCGCAATACAGCCGCCAAAAACTTCAACCCTTTGCAAGACTGGTCAAACAAACATTAGATTCTGACTACGACCCAACCACCACCAACAACCATGAACGGAATCTAAAACCGCCTGTGTTTGAATAAACTGACGACGATGATGATGACGTCATGCCGGCGAGGAAGAAAAGCAAGAAAGTTGACGGGAGAGAAAGGAAGGAATCGGGTTCTGGTGAAGAAGACGGAGAAGAAAGTGCGGTTTCGATGACTACTGGGGATGAGGATGATGGATTGAAAATTAATGGAGGCAGAGTTTGATTTAATGAAAGATATGTTACGGAACAAGTATTCGAAAATGGATGCGAAAAAGCCGGGTGATGAGAATGTGGTAGAGTTGGAGGTTGTTACTAGTAATAAAAAAGAAGTTAATAGGATGATCAAGGAAGCCGGAGGAGGTGTGGTTAAAGGTAGAGAGTGGAAATCGAATAAAGGAGGGTCGGGTGATAACGATCGGGGGCCGAGAATGAAGGATTTGGGTGGAATGAAAAAGTTGTTGAAAAAGTTAATGAGGGAAGTGATTGTGCAATTTTTTCATCCCCAGTTGGCAAGGAGGCTTGGAGTGACACCAACGACTGGGATATTGTTGCACGGACCGCCAGGGTGTGGCAAGACTATACTGGCTCAAGCTATTGCTAACGAGGCACGGGTTCCTTTTTACAACGTTTCCGCTACTGAGTTGGTTTCTGGTATTTCAGGGTTCAATTCATTGCGAATTTTGGTTAATTAAATATGTGTTGTGAAAGTTATTTGTTTTATTCCATCAGTTTAAACTATTGAAGCTTTGTATATATAAAGCCAACAGATTATAAAGATGTTCATTCAAATTAACATTCCTCAATATAATTTCGAATTATGATTCTGACCAATTATTTCCTTATTAGACTGAGTAAAATTTACCCATACGTAAATGGTCTTGTCCAAATTTACGATATTGTGAAGCATTTTGAAAAAAAATACATAGTAAGCACTTCATGGGAAGCATTTTGTAATTTACCATTCTCAGATTACCATGCATGCAGGCTTGTTTATTTTTAACTTAATAAACTTAATAGTTAACAACTTAATCATTCAGTCAAATTTTATGTTTCTTTTTTTTGACTTAATACCCAAAAATAACCGTCAATTACTTATATTTTACTTAATACAGACATTCGTAATGCATTCTTAATACGTTCAGCTACTTAATACACTCAGCACTAAATGACTAAAAAAAGAAACGGGCAGACATAAATTTACTCCTTATATGACATAGCCTTAGATGATATATGCTTTAATTTGCTCTGTCCCCAAGTTCATACTTAGCTCAACCGTTTAAACAAGGACTCGTTCCATTTAATAATCATCAGGTGCATCAGAAGAGAACATACGAGAGCTGTTTTCAAAAGCACATAGAACTGCGCCATCTATAATTTTCATTGATGAGATCGATGCAATTGCTTCAAAAAGAGAACACCTTCAGAGAGGGATGGAACAGCGCATTGTGACACAGTTGATGACTTGCATAAATGAATCTTACACGTCCGATGGACAAACAGGACATGTCTTGGTAATTGGTGCTACAAATAGACCCGATGCTCTTGATTCAGCATTAAGAAGGCCGGGACGGTTTGACAGAGAGATTTGTTTAGGTGTCCCTGATGAAAATGCTAGAGTGCATATTCTTTCTGTGCTTACAAATAATCGGAAACTTGAAGGTGATTTTGATCTGGTAAAACTTTCTAGGGCAACTCCAGGATTTGTTGGAGCTGATTTATCAGCATTGATGAATGAAGCTGGTAATCTAGCTATCAACAGAATTCTTGATGGAAGGGAGTTGGAACTTATTAAAGAAGGTGCTGACACTGAAGACAATTTTGAGTGGTTGAGGAAGGCAATATGGAAGGACGAAGAGATGGAAAAACTCAGAATCACAAGGTCTGATTCTGAGGTAATAAGAATCATCTGCTGTTGGATAATTGACAACTTTGTTTTATTGTTGCTTTTAATTTTAATGCATGATCTATGTTTTAATAAATTGCAGGCAGCCGCTAAACTGGTTCAACCCTCTTCGAAAAGAGAAGGATTCTCTAGCATACCAGATGTCAAATGGGAAGACGGTGGTCTTGATTCATTGAGAGAAGTGTTTGAATTTCACATAGTTAGGCCTATAAAAGATCCCGAAGAGTATGAGGTTAATTTTGCCCCTAATGCAATGTGAAACTGTTGTGATACTTTTAAAGGGATTAGTTGATCTTTGTTTTTAAATATGTTTCTTTTAGGAATATGGAATGGATTCAGAGACTGGGTTTTTGCTTTGGGGACCTCCTGGTTGCGGAAAAACATTAATTGCTAAAGCTATTGCTAATGAAGCAGGAGCAAATTTCATACATATTAGGGTCTGTTACCGGCTGATTTCTTCAATGATTTATTGACTTGATGATTTCTATCAACAAATTGGTAATTTTCTTTTACTGTAAAGGGACCTGAGCTCCTGAACAAATACGCGAGAGTGAATTGGCAGTTCGGACAATATTCAGCAATGCAAGGACATGTTCTCCATGTATTCTATTCTTTGATGAGGTTTTTGTCTGCTCATTCTTAGAATTCAGTTACTTGTATTACACCAATCCTTAGTTATAAATTGAACCGCAGTTCAAAATTGTAATGGCATTTATGCTTGATAGAGAACTTTTTTGGAATTACTATTGATGCTTTGATGTATGTTTATATCAGGTTGATGCTCTGACAACAAAGCGTGGAAAGGAAGGAGGGGTTGCTGAGCGAGTTTCAAAGCAGGTTAGCAAGTCATACCTTAAAAGTGACTCATTGTGCATTAAAAGTAGCATGATGGGTGGGTTGGGTGATGTGTCAAAATAGGATTAACTTAAAACTTTTTTTTTTTTTATCTTTCTAGATTACTGTGTTACTTATGATTAAAAAGACAATTTTGTTACTATAATCTAATCTTTGGATATACATTCTTAGGGTTGTATGCACGATAAATCGACTTTCACGATGTTTTACCCGTTCTCTTTTTGCCTAAGAATTTCTAATTCACTCAATTGACCTTTTTGAAATCAATCAACCCAGTCCAACTCATTCATAAGTAGATGAGTCGAAATTGCCACCTCTAACCAGTGTGGTTTCCGCTGAAAAATTTGCTCACCCCTGATTTTAATGTATCCAAGAGATGACTTTTTTTTATTTATTTTTGCAGCTATTGATAGAGTTAGACGGTCGTGATCAACGCAAAGGAGTTTACGTAATTGGTGCCACCAACAGGTGCAACATATAATATTTTTCTTCTAAATAATGTATTCATGACAAACGATTGGAGTTACTGATGCTAAAATTCTCATAGGCCAGACGTGATGGACCCAGCAGTCCTACGACCTGGAAGATTTGGGAAACATATATATGTCCCTCTGCCAAATGGAGATGAGCGTGCATTGATCTTAAAAGCTCTTTGTAAGAATAAGCCACTAGATGACGATGTGGACTTGGTTGCTATTGCCCATAGTGAGGCTTGTGCAGGTTTAAGTGGAGCCGATCTGAAAGCGTTGGTTCGTATAACTGTTCTGTTAATAGTGCATGCATGAAGTACAAGTTTATTTACGCTTTTTGTGACGCCATTTCAGTGTCATTGTTTCTAAGCTACGTTTTAGGGCCTATAAATGATGCAAGTGATTAACATATTCAACCTTTCTTTGACTTGTTTTCCAAATATTCAGGTAAATGAAGCTACCATAGCTTCGATTATGGAAAGAGATAGAAAAATTAAAGCTGCAAAGGCTGCTGCTGCTGCTCGTGAAGGGACATCAGTCTCATCATCCCAATCGCCAAGCGGCTGGGGTAGCATACCACGTATTATTAAAGCTGTACATTTTGAGCAAGTGTGTAGAAAAATCTCACCTTCTGTATCCAAAAAGGTATAAGTTAGCTCTATATGTTTTGTCATAATCAAATACTACAGCTGGAGTATAACATTTATAAACCCATTTTCTAATATCATGCTAATGCAACTTGTTTTGTTGCAGCAAAAAAGACTTTATGATCGACTGGAAAAGCGCTTTAAATGATCTTATGAGCTGTAGATGTGGATTATGGAGTATGGAATTGTTTTTTTTTTGTTTAATCTCAAAAGGTAAACTATTATCGGTACTTCGGAATTTGGATATCACACTCGTTTTGTTTCAAAACGAGCTACAGCCCCAACCACATCAAGAGTGGGTATCAATTTAGTTGGTCAGTTATTTTGCATCTCATTGCATGTTATGCTAACTATAGATTGTCTTAATTTTAGTTATCAGTTTTTTTTTTTTTAAACCAGTTTGTGCTATAATTTTTTTTTCCATGTCACAAATGAGGATATGTTTCTCTTTTTATATTTCTCCCTTGTAACAAAAATGGGCATGACACGTGATTGCACTGTTCTGAAACCGGACTGGTCTGCTGGTCCGGTTCAACTTTATGAAAATAAAGCAAAATCATTGATCATAAAGGGACTTGAACCCGCGGCTGTTACAACAATGGATGGGTGCTGGGCCAACACACTGTTTTGTATTTTGATTATAATTTCATCACCTGTTATTAGGCCTGGCAAAATGGGCTGGTTTGGATCATGGGTCAAATCAAGTGATAAACAAATTAAATTGGGCTGATGATTTAGCAAATGTGCATAGTGTAAAAATATGGGTAAAAGGGGTTAATTTCTCCGAGTGAAACTTAGTTTAACATGGTAAAACTAAAAAAAGACTTACATATATCGTGTCTCATGTTTTAAATCTCTGCCAACTTTCTAGTCTGGTCCAGTCAAGTTTCTGTTCTGGATATTTTGTACTCAGATCGATTTGTGGGATTTCTTGGCATGTTTGACTAAAGGTATTTTGGGCATTTTCTTACTCTTTCATCAACAGCTCATCCAACCAATGCTCGACTAGTTAAACAAGTGAACTGCACCAGTGCTCCATGTTCACTAGCTCCAATGGTCACCTTTTTTAATATATACTTGGATCGTTACTTGATGCCCATGAGTTTGTTGCTCTCCAACTTCCATATCAAGTGTACAATATGATCTATGACTAGCACGGGATTTAGATAACCCATGTAAACACAATTGGATAGAAAGAAACATAACGAATGGTCATATATATATATATATATATATATGTATCGTCATATACCTACATACCTTTAGTTGGATAAAATTTTGACTTGCGAACTTTAAGGTTATCTGTAATTAAAAAAGATGATCATATTGAGCACATGAAAGGATTATACATTTTAATAAAAACTGGTACCTGATTTATGTGGGTACTAATCAGAACATGTTATTCACTATTTGAGTAACATATGATCGAAGAAAAAAAAAGAATCAGATTTCTATGCAGTAAATTCTAACATCGATCTAGCTTTTTCAATTCAATCTACATCACTAATTTCTGAAGATGAACTATGTACATTATCCGTAAATGCTAAGCCCCGAGAGACAGCAGTGTTGCTGGCACTGCTTTTCCTTTAGATAGCATCTTGGTTGATTCTCTGTCAACATCAACCAAAGATGCGTCATTCAGAATTTCAGATCACCTGGTGAGGCCTTTTCTTGCAATAACCACCAAATCAAACTACCCCACGTTTAATCTTTGTGAGTGGGGTTATCTTTAATACTGTCATCATCTTGAACGGGGTCTAGATTGTTACTCAGACTTTCGTTATCCAAGTCTTCCATGTAACGAGGAATCGGATCCCTGTGGTCAGAGAGATTGACTTCAGAACCTTCAAAAGAGTCAGCTGATTTAAAATCCTCATTCTGCAAACTGGATTTGATAGGCCAAGTTTCTGTATCGTCTCCAGGAGGAGACTCACTCCTTAATTGTGAAGACACAACCTGAGATTGAATATCCTCATTTTGCATGCGGAATTTAGATTGAACTTTTGTGTCATCTGCAAATGAAGACTCACTGCTCAAATGAGAGGACATGGGAGCAGTTTTAGAATCCTCATTCTTTGTCCCGGATTTTACAGGCTGAATATCTGCATCATCTCTGAATGAAGAACTGCCACTTAAACTAGTAGGTTTAGAATGGCCTACTTCAATATCTTCAATCGGACTTTTGGGATTAGCAAACTGAATTTCTGCATCATCTCTAGACGATGATACCCTGCTTAAAACAGCTTCTGAATCATCATTCTGAGTCCTGGAATTCGTAGGCTCAATTCCTGCATCATGTCTGGAAGTATCATCACTACTAAAACCGGAAGATACAACAGCAGTTTTTGAATCAACGTTCGGAGTTTTGATATTCACAAATTGAATTTCCGTGTCATCTCCAGACAAAGGTTCCCTTCTCAGATCAAGGGACACATCATCAGTGGTATTAGAATTCACAAACTGAATTTGTTCATTATGGCTAGGCGAACCATCACCCTTGAAATCAGAAGATACAGCATCTTTAGGATCATCATTTTGAGTACTGATATTTACCAAATCAGTTTCCATGTCACCGTCAGAAGTAGATTTGGAAACCTTGTTTTGTGTCGTGGAATCCACGTAACGAATTTCTTCGTCAAGTCTAGGTGAACTATCGCCTCTCAAATTTGATGATACAGAAGCACTTGTAGAATCCACATTACGAGTAACAGAATTCACAACCGGGACTTCTGTATCATCCCCAAATGAAGAATTCCTGCTCACATCCGTTTTAGAATCCTCGTCATTGGTCTTGGCATTCAGATACTGAATTTCCTTGTCATCTGGAGACGGAGAATCCCCTCTAATATCTGAGGACACAGAAGCAGTAGCTTTAGATGCCTCATTAAGGGTCGTGTAACTTGCAGAACGGATTTCTTCATCATTTCTTGGTGCGCCGTCACCCCTTAAATCAGATGATAAAGAAGTACTATTAGAGTTCACATTATGAGCTATAGAATTCGCTAACCGAACTTGTATGTCATCTCCAGGCAAAGAATCCCTACTAAGATCTGGCTTTGAACTCTCATTCGATTTCCTAGAATTCATATTAGTTTCTTCACCACGCCAAGATGGAGAATCATCCCTCAAATCAGAGGGTGCGGTATTAGTTTCAGATTCATCATTTTGAGTCTCGGTATTCACAAACTGAATTTTTGCGTCATCTCCAGAAAAAGAATCTCTTCTCAAATCAGCGTGTGAGGTGGTATGAAGAATTTCTGCATCATCTCCAGATGAAGAATCCCTTTTCAAATCAGATGATATTGCAGCATTAGTTTTAGACTCCTTACTTTGAGTACTTGAATATATTGATTGAAGCATTGTATCGTCGTCAGATGAAGCATTGTTCTGAGTGATAGAATTCAGTGACTGGATGCTGTCTTCATCTCCAGATGGAGAGTCCTGTCTCAAATCCGAGGATATGGCAGTAGTAGTTATATGATTCTTATTCTGTTTCTTGGAATTTAGAGATTGTATTCCTGCATCACTTTCAGATGATGAATCGCCCCTCGAATTGAAGAAAGCAGCTGGAGTTTCAGAATCCTTATTAAGAGGCATAACATTCACGGGATGCTGTTTTGATTCATCTCCAGACGAAGAATCCTCTTTCTGTTTTCTGGAATTGAGAGAGTGATTTTCTGCATCACTTCCAGAGGAAGAACCGCCTCTTGAATCAGAGAAAAGACCAGGAATTTTAGAATCCTCGTTATGAGTCATAACATTCACCGACTTAACTTCTGTTTCATCTTCAGACGAAGAATCCCTTCTCAAATTAGGGAATATGGCAGCAGTACTTTTAGAGTCATTGTTCTGAGTCATAACATTTACTGAATGAATTGTGGCTTCATCTTCAGACGAAGAATTCCTGTGTGAATCAGGTAACATGGAGGCAGTAGACTTAGAATCCTCATTATGAGTCGTTAGATTCAATGATTTAATTTTTGCTTCATCTTCAGAGGAAGAATCATTTCTCAAATCAGGGATTATAAAGGCAGTAGATTTAGAATCCACATTATGAGTCGTTACATCCAATAACTTAACTTTTGCTTCATCTTCAAACGACGAATCCCTTCTTGAATCAGGGAATATGAGGGCAGTAGATTTTGAATCCTCATCATGAGCCGTTACATTCAATGACTTGACTTTGTCTTCATCTTCAGACGAAGAATCCCTTTGTGGATCAGGGAATATGGCTGCAGTAGATATAGAATTCTCATTATCATTCGTTACCTTCAACGATTTAACTTTCGCTTCATCTTCGGAGGAAGAATCACTTCTCAAATTTGGGATTATGGAGGCAGTAGATTTAGAATCATTATCAGTCGTTACATCCAACGACTTAACTTTTGCTTCATCTTCAGACGAAGAATCCCTTCTTGAGTCGGGTTTAGAATCCTGATTTTGGTTCGTTACATTCGACGACTTGATTTTCGCTTCATCTTCAGAGGAAGAATCGTTTCTCAAATCACGAATTATTGCTGCAGTAGATTTAGAATCCTCACTATGTGTCATAACATTCAACGACTTAACTTTTGCTTCATCTTCAGACGAAGAATCCTTTTTCAAAAGAGGCAATATGGTGGCAGTAGTGTTAGAATGGTCATTTGGTTTTCGGTTACCTACAGATCGAGTTTCTGCATCACTTCCAGATGAAGAATCACCTCTCATATCAGAGGATACATTAGCAATTTTAGAATCCCCGATCTGTGTGAATAAATTTGGAGACTGAACTTCTTCATTACATTCAGACGGAGATTCCTGGTTCAAATCAGTTTTAGAATCATGCTTTCGTCTCCCAGACTTAGCGATTTGAATGTCTGTATCATGTCCGGGTGAAGAATCGCCTCTCAAATCAGAGGATATATCTGAATCCTCATTCCGCGTCCTAAAACTCACAGATGGAATTTCCGAGTCATCTCCAGAGGAAGATTTTCTGTTTAAGACAGTTTTGGAATCCTCTACTTGTTTCCTGGTCCTCCTGGATTTAACAACTTGAGGTCCTGTCCTGTTTCCAGATAAAGAATCGCCTCCAAAATCAATGGATGCATCAGAATCCTCATTTTCTATTTTAGGATCCCCAACATCAACTTCTGCATTATCTCCAACTGAAGAATCCCTGCTTACAGTAGCTTTCGAATCATCAGTTTGTATCCTAGACTCAGCCAATTGATTTGCTACATTGTGTGCAGGTGAAGAATCTCCTCTGAAATCAAAATATGCATTAGAAACCCCTGTATGAAGTTCTGTATCATCTCCAGATGAAGAATTCCTGCTCACAGTTGCTTTAGATTCCTCATCTTGTGTCCTGGAGCTTACATACTGAACTTCTGAATTATGTTCAGATGAGGCACTGGATATGGCATCAGTCTCACGAGGAGAATCATTTTGAAATAGGCTGATAGTTTCATCATCTCTAAAGGCATCATTTTGATCATTTTTGCTACCAGCCGACTGTTCTTCAGATACATCAGAGCCACTATCTCTTTGTGAACTTGTAGCAAAATTTTCCCATCCAATTTTATCAAAACTCAAAGAATCGCAACGCTCTAAGATCTTATTTACACGACCAGACTCAGGCATATCATGCTCATCCTGCCATGTTATCTGCACATCAAAGAGCTCAGCCAAAGGTATTCCTTCTTCCGCAGGAGTTCCCCCTTTATTTCTTCTATTTTCTTCGAAAAAGGTATCAATTCTTTCCTGATATATATAGTCAAAGCATAAGACTAAATCAGTTAATGAAAATAACTCTATATTCAACATGAAGTCACACATTTCAAAACAAAGCCCGTCCCCAAATTTGCATACATGATAAGTATATTACATTTACTAACTTTATCCCCATCCCGTCAAAATGAAAAAATAGGCATTAAAACAGAAAACCCAGGATTTTTATAAATGAGATTCATATCAAATTCAGTTATTCACTAACATTGGGACGAAAAGTACTGAACTTAAACTCCCCAAAATGACAATAGTTAACAAGCAATCATACACTTCATAAAAAAAAACTAAACCCAAGCTAGTCCCTCAAATCCGCATTGATGAGACTCGTAAAGATCAGTAATTACTGTTCTTATAACGCGTCTAAACCCAAGTACTGTTCTTAAATGACCATTTATTCCAGGGATAACATGTCTACTAACAACCTATATTCACATACTTAAGGGTAATGCCATCTATAGCTGTTCCTTCACAAATGTACCATTTTAAGCAATAAATTTTTTTGGACAAAGTCATGTAACTCGTAAACTTGCTCCACCCTGGTAACCGAACTTACAAAATGTTGTCACCTTAACGAATTGAAATTTCAAAAATATGGAATATATTTGCAAGTCTAGTGACTTAAATGAAAGACAAAAAAGTGTTTTGCATATGTACAGTAGTACATTTGCCAACGTAGCTGTCCACATGATGCCATAAACTTCAAAAAATTAAACAGAAACCTAAGCCCCCAAATTTGCATATACATGACTTGTATAAAAATCAGTAAGAGCCTAATTGGTAGAGGAAAGATACGGAATTCACCCCCTTTCAAAATGATCATAGCTATAGTTGAACGGCCGGATGTTAGGGGCAAGGGTGTAGTGCCAATTTTTGGCAAATTGGCAAGTTTTGGCAAGAAAATGGACTAATAGAAACATGCCATGTGGCCTCCCAATCAAAGTGCCAAAAAAAAAACAAATGTTTGCCAATATGAAGGGTGTAGGGAACCGATTGAGCCAAATTGTGCCAAAAATCTATTACACAAAAGACAAAAAAAAAAAAAAAAAAAGGTATGCTCCCAACATTAACTATGCAAGCTACCAACGTTCATTACAATAGGCCAAAGGGAGCCGATGCTAGCCTTGCCAAAAAGTGCTAATACATGTGGGGCAAGGGAACCGATTTGCCAATTTTAGCCGATGGAAGGAACCGATGTAATTTGCCGACTGCACCCTTGCCCCTTACTCTACTTTCCTACACTACCCCAAATATTACTGGTTAGTGCCTAGGATTAAACCCGGTACCTTTAATTAAAAGAAGAAAAGTGTCTTACCTCACCCTAACCAAATGGGCTTATAACAGGCCTAAACTAAACAATGAGTGATGATCCGTACACCATCAACTTTTAACCATATAACAACAGTTATGTTTTAGGATGTTGTACAGTACAACAACTAAAGTATGTTAAGTGGTGTACGGACCGTTGCCCCTAAACAATAGTCCCCTTAAATCTACATACATACATGATACTCATATCACATTACCTTACAATCATTAACACAGAGACAAACAAAATTTAGACCATTTCATGACATAATTTAAAAAAGCCAACTAACCGAATCATTTAATTCCAACGAACGAAGTAACCAACGATACCCAACGGTGGACTTAAACTCGATAGATTCGGGACGTAAATTATTAGCCTGACATTGTCCACAGTATATACAAATAAGTGAGTGTGATCCTCTCAAAAGCTTATAGTTACAATTCTTACAACTTATAGATTCACCATCTGACAATGACGATGATGATGTCTTTTCTAAGGCTAAAAATGATGTCTGTATGTTTGGAATATTTAAGGTTTGTTGTTTGTTATATGATGATGAAATTTTAGCGTCTTTTCGGAATGTGATTTTGGATTTTTTTATAAGATCCGATGGTGGGTCTAATGACATTTTTGTTGGGATGTTTCCGGCACCGGTTTTTGGGTTCCGGTGGTGGGTGTGTGTCGCCGGCCGGTGGTTGTTAGTTATGGTTGATGGGTTGGTTAGTGATGGTGATTAACTGTTTTGTATTTATTTTTGTTAAAATTAATAAGGGTTATTTTTTTTTTATTTAGTTTAGTGGAATTTGTCTATAAGCATGTTTTGGTTTATTTTATTCAAAAAGTATCATTATAATTGAGATATAAAACCATGATTTTGATAAAATTAACTAACTTCAAATATTGTTTTTCACGTATTATAAATCTCAATATCATCATTTTTAATAGTGTATAAAGATTAAAATGTAAAATATGTTATCTTTATTAAAGTAAAAAATTGATATATGAACAATATTACCTCTATTAAAGTAAAAACTAGAAAAACTAATTCTAGGTTCTAATTTATATCCTATTTAAAAAGTTTTTGTGTTAACAGTAAAATACAAGTAAATTAAGCATAGAATGTACAAGTATTTCACTCCATCAATGTATCAATCACCACTCCCAAAATTAGTCGTGGGCCTGATCATCTAATTGCCACGTTAATAGAAATAAAAATACTAAATACAACAAACTATCAATAACATTGAAGCACCCTAAAAAATTTGAGTTCTTCAATATACATATTCAACATTTAATTTACACTCTTTCTAAATTTTTTTTGCTTTCAAACGTTTATATATTAATCTAATATAACTATCACTTAACATTTAATAATCTTATACGAGCATGGTACCCACGCAAAGCGGCTGCGATCCGGCGATGACAGTGACAGATGGTGACGGCATCAATTGGTGAGGTAAAGATATTTGATTTAAAGGAGTTAGTATAGATATTTTATAATATAATGGACTAATAGTGTAATTTAATATTAAGAGTTTTGGTGATGTAATTCATTAAGGGTATTTTAGTGAATTCACATGTCCTATTTTATTTAAATTTTCAACATGAGATTATAATTTTTATATAGTAGTATAGATTGGGTTTAACACTTAAACACAAACTTAAACATTTCTTATTTAGGTAGGTTCCACATGTATCAGTCTACCCTTAATCTATCATTAGCTTACATGACTTCTTCAAGATTATCTGTTGTCTTTGTCCTTGGCAGAGAACATTTTTGTTGCTTCAATTGATTCCCGTTACAACTTAATCTACAATTGTTATTCCTATTTCTTTTTACTTTTACTAGCTAAACACCTTTATCATTTGCGAGTCAAAAGCTATAAGTTGGTTACAACTTTTGTTTTCGAAGTACCTAACCTACTCGTGTACTAAATACACATTACACTATAATGTAATTATAGAACTTTGCTAATCAGTAGCCATTAACCTGTTTTAAAGCATAGTATTACCAGAAACATTAACAACATATAGCCATGTTGCATCCTAAAACTCAAACCCAAAGAATAGGTGTTATCCCCGGCCATCGGCCGGGCATAACACTAGTTAAGGTAAAAAAAATAAAAATAAAAAAGACCTCGATCCTATCTTTGCGAGAAATAAAGATTGATTACTCAATTAATAACCCTGTCTAAAAAAAAATATGTTAAACACTTCATTCAATATTTAGAAAAGTAAAGAACTAGATATTGATATTTTATATATTTTTAAAAATATTTAAACCGGAAATTAGTCTTATTCACCAATTACAACTTTAATTTCATTAAATTCAATATTGATTAGGAGTTGTGATCAGAAGAAACCACAATAAGTGGTGAAACCCAAGTGTTGCATCTCAGCCCTTGGATCAAAAGCAATCCACGACTCAGAATTAAAAAAAAAAACAACATAGAGGGGTAGTTTCATCATTTGACATATTATTCCATTCCCTACTCTTCTCAGCTCCAAAAAAACACACACACAGAGATCTCTTTCTCTTCCCCCTCTTGGGAACTCATCAGTAGCAGCAACATCATTACCACCACCACGTGTTCAATCAAAATGGCACAACCATCGTTGTCTCTGTCGTCGTCATCATCTCCATCAATCATCATCAATTGATCTTGAATATGTTAATAAACAATGGAAGGTCTATTAAATATAAATAGATGACTTTTTTTTATGTAAATTCGAAATTTGTCATGTGATAATCCAATGTAATTAAATAACATGTGATTAGATCTATTCTAACATCTTGAATTTTTTAAATTTTATCAGTTATTTGATTAATTTTGTTGTTTGGTACAATATTGCCTACCAGGTGTTTGATAAGATGTCTAAACCAAAGTTTCTTATATATGATTTAGAATCAAATCATATTTGATTAATTATTGCATACAAGGTGTTTGATGAAATGTCTAAACCAAAGTTTGATAATATGATTTAATCACCTTTATAATTCTGAATAAAATCAAATTTGATTATGTAAGTTATTTGTTATTGTTTACTTAATGTTTAGAATCATATTTGATTATGTTTGACATTTTATTGATTTCTGTTTTTGTAACTGTATGAGTAAAATCATATTTGATTTTGTATATAGATTCTATAGATTTGTGTTTTATAACTTTGTTTCTACAATCAAATTTGATTTTGTATTGAAGTTTTAGTTACCGGTGTTCTTCTGCCTAGAATCAAAAATGATTTTACGCATAAACTGGGAAAAACATATACAAAATCAACTATTCAAAATCAAAAATGATTTTATGCATACAAAATCAACTATTCAAAAATGATTTTGAATCAAATATGATTCAAAATCAAAAACTATACAAAATCAAATGAGTTTCATACAAAAAAAACCATTCAAAATCAAAATTGATTTTAAGAATAAAGCGTGAAAAAGCTATAAAAAATCATATATGATTTTGTTCAAGTATGTACGTTTTAAGGTATAAGTGTCTTTTTAAGACTATATGTGTAAAATCAAAATTGATTTCACATATATAATGTTAAAAATTAATGCAAAATCAATTTTGATTTTATGCATACATTTTAGAAAAGTTGCATTCTAAAATCTAAACCCTTGGGGGCTAAAAGCTAATCCGCGGGGGAAGTGTGATTACGGGGGCCTGCGGCCCGCGCTTTAGTTTTGGGTTTGAAGTCATAAGGTTAGCCTAGCTAACCCTACGACTTCAAACCCTAAACTAAAGCTTAATTGCTATTCAATTTTGATTTTACGCATACATTTTAGAAAAGTTGTATTCTAAAACCCTAAAATCTAAACCCTTGGGGGCTAAAAGCTAATCCGAGAGGGAAGTGTGTGTGTCTTTTTGTTTTTTGATTTGTTTTTTTTTTGTTTTTAAACATTTTTGTGTATATCATTTTTGTTGTTCTCTCAAAAGATAAAATAGGTTTATTTTTAGACAATGTATGCGTAAAATCATATATGATTTTCTATAAGTTTTTCACACTGTATGCGTAAAATCAAAATTGATTTTAAATAGGTTTATTTGTATAAGTTCATTTGCTTTGTCTCAATTTTATACGTAAAGTCATATATGATTTTGAATAAATTTTTCACAGTGTATTCTTAAAATCAATTTTGATTTTGAATAAGTTTATTTGTATGGAAGCCTTTACAAAATCATATATGAATAGGCTTAATGATACTGAACTCACTTTTTTTTTTGTCTAGATGTAAGAATAAAATCATATATGATTTTATATAGTTTTTTCTCATTATATTCTTAAAATCATTTTTGATTTTAAATGGTTTTCTTTGTATGAAACTCATTTGATTTTGTCTCAATGTGCTATAAAAAGTCATGTATGATTTTGTATAGTTTTTCCCCAATGTATGCGTAAAATCATTTTTGATTTTGAATAGTTGATTCTGAATAGGTTTTCATACTTTATGAGTAAAATCAAAAATGATTTTGAATAAATTTCTTTATATGGAAGCCATTTGGTTGACTCAATGTGCTACGAAAAATCATAAATGATTTTATACATATTATAGACAATGTATGCATAAAATCATATATGATTTTCTATAAGTTTTTCACACTGTATGCGTAAAATCAAAATTGATTTTAAATAGGTTTATTTGTATAGAACTCATTTGCCTTGTCTCAATTTTATACGTAAAATCATATATGATTTTTAATAAATTTTTACAGTTGCCGGAAACAAAATTACACTTGTCGGAATTATCATCAACACTTTTCCGTTTTCTATTTGATGATTCGACTTGTAAGCCATGATAATAAAAAAAAACCTAATCGCCGATGGAAATGATTGGCTGTACACAGTAAATGCGTATATAATCATATTTGATTTAGTACATACACTTTGGTTTAGACATTTCATCAAACACTTTGTGGGCAAAAACTCTATAAAAATTTTAAACAACAACAACCAAAAATACAACTTTTTATCATATGAAAAAACAAAAATAAAAGAAAAAAACTACAAATCATGGATAAAAATGGTTTGTTTATCCATTTTTTTATATAAAAAACATAAACTACATAAAATATCACTATAGTAATATCTAAAACATCATCATGTACAATCAAGTATGATTGGCTGTATAATTTGTAAATACGTATATAATCAAATTTGATTTAGTACATAAACTTTGGTTTAGAAATTTCATCAAACGTACACTTTGTGAGCAAAACTCTTGAAAGAAACTTTAAACAACAACAATCAAGGATACAACTTCTTATCATATGAAAAAATATAAATCATATAAAAAAAACTAACAATCATGGGTAAAAAATGTTTTGCTTATCCATTTTTTTATATATAAACAAAAACTAACTCCATAAAATCTTACTCTAATAATATCTAAAACATCATCATCCATTTGTTGTTGTTGCTAGTGGTTTGAAGTGAAGATCCAGAAGATGGTGGTGGTTGTTGTAGCCGGAGGAGGAGGAGAAAGAGAGCTGAGTCACTGAACGTACGAGAGAGAAAGAGAGCAATTGTGTGTGTGTGTGTGTGTGTGTGTGTGTGTGTGTGTGTGTGTGTGTGTGTGTGGTGATGGTCGGAGATGGTGGTGGTGGTCGTCGTCATCATCTATAGAGGAGGAGGAGGAGGGGAGAAGAAGGAGAGAGGGAGAGAGTGTGTATTTGTATGTGTGTGTTTTGGTTAGGGGAAGGAGAAGAAAAGTGGTTGGAGTATGGTAGAAGTTTTTTTTTTAAGTGCAAATTACTATTATATCCTTGCGTGTTTTTCTTAAAATTAGGAGATAAGTTTTGATCCTAGCCATTGATGGAAATGATCCAAGGGCTAAGATTAAGCCCCTTAGATCTATGGAAAATTATGGATGTAAATGAACAAACCACTATTGATTAGTGATATCAAATAATAGTAATGATTGGCCAAATATAAAACAAAAATACATATAAATAAACTTTTTTTTGTATAATATTTACTAAATCTTGTTAATTTATTAAACATATAGTAGAAGAGAGCTTGCGTAGTACAACAATGGTGAAGGTGACAGCGACTGGTGGTGATTGTCTGGGTTCTGGACCCTTTTTCGTTGTTAATAACACTATAGCTTATGGGCGCTTTTTCTTAACTCGTACTTAAAAACAGGGCCTTGATTGTAATACCATGTGTTAAATGATGCCTTGTAAAGTACAGATTGTTTGTGAGCAAGTGCGATGTACGTGAAATTTTAATATAGAGAGTATAATAGAGGCGAATGTCAAATTAGGTCATGCGGTTGCATATGTTTTTGTGAACCCGTTATAATTAAATTTTCATATTATCGCACACAATAAACATTTCAGCTTCTATTTCAACGTCCGGGTGAGAAAAACTAGTTACTGATAATTTAATGAATACGGACATTCTTGTGTTATATTAGCACAAATCTTATAAAACTAGTGTATATAAATTTCTTATACAATTCTTTGTTGACATTGTTTGAAAATAATGATTCCAAAGCATATAATGATTCTTTTACCACATTGTAAATACTCAAGAAATATAGAGGTAAAAGTGATGTTTACATGGACATTTTCATGTTATATTAACATAAATTTTATCTTATTTTATTATATTATAAAGTAGTATAAAAACCTTTTGGTTAAATTTTATTAAATCATAAATAAAAACAAAACTTTTCATCTTTGAAATGAATATTTTTTCTATTAATTTTGGTCTCATAACTTTTTTCTTTTATTGGTTGATAATCTCTTGTCCCCATAGAAACACCACCACACTTTCATCTCTTGCCCCTAAGACACGAAGCCACGACGCAAGGCACGACGAGTGCACCTTAAGGCCTTTGCCAACGGCATGTTCGTGGCTCGTTCATGGCCTCTGTCGACGACGAAGCCATTGGCAGCACCTTGTTCGTCGAGTCCGTCGATGGAGGGGCTTTGATGGGTGGAAGGGGGACGACGGGGGAGAGTGGGTCCAACAACTAATTTCCTTTTGGTTTTTTTTTTGTATAGTGTAAGTATATGTATATTATATATATTTAGGAGAGAGAAAAGGAGAGAAATGTTGAGGAAGAGGTAAGGAAGAGGTGAGGAAGAGGTGGGGTTGATAGTGATTGAGGAAGAGGTGTTTTAGGAGAGAGAAATGCTGATGTGGCAGTGAGGAAGAGCATGAAGGACTTCGTCGGTTGGCTGAGGCCTAAGTATCGCATTAAGGTGAAATCCATGGTACTTTTCCACAAATGTATAGCATGAGTACTTAAAGGGCTTATCAAAGGAGAGGCCTACCACCCACCCTATGTGTCAATTTTATTAAGGTGAAGCCCAAAGCCAAAATAAATGATACACGATATTGAGATCTTAACTTGCAAAACATATACTTGGACATCTCTGGCCTTTTTCACAATGTATAGTACCAATAGTTGATATCTCAAAAACATTACTTATCAATGTCAATATATAGAATCCTATAAAGATCTTATATGAACCTTCCTATTGTGATCAATGAAGTTAGGCCTTATTAGCTGTCTGTCCCCGAATGATGGATGATTTGAAAGCATCCAAACTACTTCAGCCATGTTTGGTCTCTTAGAAACCGCCGCCTGTGTGCATAACAATGCAATCTCAGTTATCTCCATTACCTTTTTATCTTCATATTGATTTGAATCCATTGTCTCATCAACCAAGTTCATATATTCTTTATTTTCATACAACTTCCATGCCTGCCACCAATTGTAAAATAAAAAATTAATTAGATCAAAGTGATTATTCCTTGAAATAAAAAAATGAGAAGGAAAACATATCTTACATGGTCTAAAAGGCCATTGGTAGACATCCCATTAAATTCCACGTCAGTACACCGTCGACCACTAATAATTTCAAGAACCACGATACCAAAGCTGAAAGTGTCGACTTTATCTGATAAAGCGCCACGAAGTGCATATTCTGGCGCTGTGTAACCCCTTGTATAGAATAATATCTAAGTAACTTGATGCACGAGGAATAATAAAAGTCACATATATTTTGTAAAATTTCAACTTACAATGTCCCAGCAAACTTTGTGGTAATATGACTTTGATCCGCCGCTTGAAACCTTGCCAGCCCAAAATCTGCAATTTTGGGTTGAAAATCGTCATCAAGGAGAATGTTGCTCGACTTTATATCTCTATGAATGATCTTCACATGGAATTCTCCATGTAGATGAGCGAGACCCTTAGCTATCCCTAAGATAATGTCATATCGCTGGTTCCAGTTCAGGGTACCCTTTTTGGAACCTATAATGATCAAACATGTTTGCAAGTTAAGTTTTTTTATGTGAGAAACGATACATATGATTAACACTTTAAGTTGTTATGAAGCAACATACCCCATAGGAACGTGTCAAGGCTTCCATTTGGCATAAATTCCAGGACAAGTAAAAGATTAGACTCTTCACTGGACCATCCTAGTAGACGGAGAAGATTTCGATGGTGAATGTTACTTATAAGTAAGATTTCATTTTCAAATTCTACTTTTGCTCCAGCAAATCCAACATTAAGCTTCTTCACTGCCACAACTTTCTGATCATCAAAAGTTGCCTAAAATGACAACAATTTGTATCAGTCAGACTCATTTTACTTCCAAAGCAGTTACTTGAGTTACTGCACTATACCTTGACATCTACGTGCTACAAAAGATCAATTTTTATTACCTTGAATACCTCCCCATAACCACCTTTCCCTAAAATATTTTCTTCACTGAAGTTATTGGTAGCCAACTGCAGATGTTTGTAATTGTAATTAACTGCCGCCCCAACTTGCTCTGGTGTGTCTAGGTTATCACCATGTCCGCAAAGACAAATTAGATGTCATAAAAATCATGATAATAAATTAGAATAGCAAATTAGAACTAAAACTCTTTAAGAGGATGGTAAATCTATTTATATTTTGTAATTACCTTGTTGGCTTCTATTTGCCATTCTCAACCTAAAACGCCATAGCAAAAATGCAATTACAAGCAACAAAAAGCTTAAACCTCCAACGACTCCCCAAATTATGGATCTCTTATTGATTGAATCTTCTACAAAGCATAGAAAGGCAAAACACTCATGGATATATAAATATACATAATAATATCTGAATTAGTGCATAATTTTATAGTCTCGGCCTTTATATTCAAGAGGCTGGTAATTCAGCATTAGAGATACGATCACTAAGAATAAAAAGTAAAGATGGAAAAAGATCATTTCTAAAAGAGCAGATGTCTCACCATTCCAAAGAAGAGATGTAAGATCCATTGTCTGGTTTTGTTGAAAAAATGGAGTGCTGGAATATCTCATGAAGCATCCGTTGTCCATTCCCCGGCCAGAAATACCTGGAAGACAATCATGTAGAGCACTAGATGTCGACTTTAAGCATTCTGAACACACAGTCTGGTTTTGAAAACATTGGGCAAATGCATAGACGGTTGCATTACCATCAGCTATTTGCCTGGTAGAAGCTGCATAGAAATTCGGCGTTCTAGGTGCAGCAATTTGTAGGTCCAGTAATAACTTATCTGCTGCTGTTCGAAACTCTGTTGGCTGGAGGGATGTTACATTGTCACATAATGCCCTGCTAGCCCGATTACTATAACCAGGGATGAAGTTATAGCTCTCATACCTATACCAATTTGAAACAATCCTAATTAGGATGAACATTTCCTATTAAACCAAGATGTTAGTCTAGCAAGATTCTTCCTAAAATGACCCGGGAACCACCTAACAAGTTAAAAGTTTTGCACACACCCATTAACAACATATTTTTGGTCAATACGCGTTCCACAATAACCATTAACCAAGTCAATCCAATCCTCAAAAGGAGAAGGGTAGGTCCGTATCCCGGGACTTAACTTCAGGATTCAGAGATCTCTCTAAAGGACTAGGTTCAGGCTCAACCAAGTCTTCGTCCTTCCTTTCTCTCGACAAGATAAATAGTGAAGAGTTTCTTTTGAAAAAGTATCTTACATAAACTGCATCAAGTCCAACTATGTTTTAAAGATATTATTTAATTAGTCAACTAAATCATTACTTAATGTGCACCTTGTTACATTCATATTAACTTCTTCTCTTCTTTACCTAAGCCCACTTCATTTTATAAGAATATATAATAGCTTACAAGAATATATGGAACCGGTTCAATCATCTCATCAGAATGATTGAACCAATGAAACAGCAAAGTGGCCCGATTCTCAGAATATCAAAGTTCAAATAGGAAGTAACTTTATCAACCAAGCTAATTAAGGTTATATGTAAAACAAGAAGAAATAACTAAGCTACACTATATATATATTTGCCTTAGCTGGCGATGGTCTTTTGCCATTGGGTCACCATCATGCCTGGACATTTTCAATTTGTTGGCCGTTGAAAAAAAGACTATAGATAGATATGCACCTGACATTGCAGTCGTTGTAAATAACATGCGCAACATTGCCAGATCCACATGTTTTTAACTGACCAACAGCATAGTCGAAACAATCTAGACATTCTGGAACAGAAAGATACCCCCTGCACCAAGCGATTCCCCACACGGCATCACCATCTGTGATGTGTGCTTCAGCGTTACTGCTTGTGGTTAATTGCGAACGCAATTTAGTAAGGGTGGCATTAAGGTTGGTTATGTAAGACTCTTCATTCAGATAGTAATTCCTAGTACATTGAAAAAACATCAGAGTGCTATTTCTTTCAGCTGTAGGTTGTGATTCCGCATTATTGGTTACGAGCACCATTACGACAAGGGTGGTCGTTAGCCACGACAATCGAAGATTTTCGACTTGCTTCATGCTTTTCTGTTTCTTTGCTTTGCTAAGCAAGAAGAATAAAAGCAGTATGTACATATACAGGGGCAGGAATGGACTATTGGACTTTTTAAAAGTCTTCTTAGATGATGTGGCATTTTTTTGGAACTACATGCTACGTTACTTCTAAATTATAGGAATGGTTAGAATGCAACTCGGAACTTTCTAAAAACATCTTAATAATTCAGACACACAGATGTGACTCGAATTCAATTCAAATGGATTGTATCAGACGTCTTATGAATCAGCCACCAACCCTATTATTAATATAACATTTTTTTTAAATTTTAACATATATATAAAAGTAGTCAAATCTGACCTTTTAACAACTTTGAAGATATAAATTTGTCATATCTGTTTGTTTTGCTTGGTTGCAGACTCCCCAATTTTCAGTATCTGACTATCTGTTCTTTCACCTTTTTAATGAAATTCTCTATATATGCGAATGATGAATTGATGATGCTAATTAACATATTAAAATGTAAAGAAAACAAAGTAAGAATGGAAAATAAAACTGAGTATACGATATTAGCATCTTCATCGTAAGAATAATAAGGGATATATATGATTATCGATCAATTAGTATTTCTAGAAGGATGTATGCCTTCATAATCGTAGTTCAAAACTTCAAATTATACTTGGAATTAATTAAGATAGAAACTGATCGAATGCCTTCTGATTATGGAAAGCAACATGTCCATTTTCAGTTTTTCACCAATTATTGTTGCAAAGTTATTAAATTATTATGAATCTACATTCTACACCATTTTATCATCACTATTTATTTTATTTTATTTTTATTTTTCCTTCTTGAAATAGCCAGATACACCGTTGCAAAGCCAAACAAAGTTTTGACCGTAAAAAGTGAATGTTTTTGGCCGGCGACGACCGAAAACCCCAAAAAGGGGTTTCGAATCTCACCGGAAAGGGTGATATATCACGTTAGGAGCATCGGCAAGTTTTATCGGCACATATTCCGGCAATAGAAGCCAAGAAAAACGTAGATCAAGCCTCAAAATTGAAAACCCCCAAATATTTTTTTGGTTTCCGGCGAGCACAAGAACAAAAAAAAAACGGTCACAAAGTACACGCTCCCAACGTTCACAAGGATCGGCCAAAACTAGCCGATATATATAGCCAATACTAACCGATTAAACTTGCCGATACAAGCCGATGGAGATGCTATAGCGTAGCCGATTAGCCGATGCTTGCCGATGGTTTTTGCCGATAAAACTAGTCAACTACACCCTTGCTCCTAAGTTTCCTTGGTAAGGCAAAAATAAGCCGAGGCGCCTGCAAGGGCCCAAAAACGCCTCCATTCCGTGTTACACCCTTCATTCTAATCGTCTTGGTTTACTAACTCTTCAAAAAGCACCTTTTAATCAGCCATGTTTATGCTAATAATCAAACAGTACTTAACAACCTTTGAAACCAACTTTTATGTCCTTAATACTTGATTAAAAATCTGATTTACATTAGATTATATACGACATAAAAGACTTAGAATTTTATCATCATCAAACAATATATACCAAGAATCAAGTATTCTCTTCTTTCCCTTGATACAAATCGACAAAAACAAAAGGAGGAAAGAAAATGGATTATTAACAATAAACTACGTTGACAAGTGGACTAATAACGACAACATTCTTAATACCAATCTTATAAAGTTATAGACAAATAAATGATTACCACTTTGTCACCTCCATCTTGCACCACAGCTTCTTTAGAAACTTACAAGAAGGTGACAATATTGTTACTAGTCATTGTTTTAAAAATGGATTATTAACAATAAACTACGTTGACAAGTGGACTAATAATGACAACATTCTTAATACCAATCTTATAAAATTATGGCCGTTAAACAAACTTTAAATATATATATATAGTCAAAAGATAAAATAAGAACCATCAAATTGTCGAGAACTGCGAGAACTAATAGTTAGTTAAATGATTAAGGATAACATCGTAATTTTATAAATACAATTAAAAATTAATTATCAAAGGAACATAAAAGCACCTTGAATATCGCATGGATTTCGTAACCACCCATTTGGTGGTATTCTAAATGCGCACTAAAGTATAAATCATATTATTTTTTGCTTAACCGAATTCTATCTGTAATCATCAGTTAGTATTATGCTTTTCGAATGGCTTTTTTATTGTTAACTTCTATTATTATATTAGTATCTTATTATATTAGCATTAATATGTTACAAGTTTTTAATATGTATTTTTTTTTATTAAAATAGACCATCAACCTTATAGAAATTATACTTACTAAAAAATGTTACATTATATATGAAAATAAATTTAGGAAAAATGATATGTTTACATGTTTAGTGATTTATTCATTTGAGTCCACTATTTTCCATGGAAACTAAGGGACACATCCCAACCTTTCATTTTTTGTAATCAATGGTTCAGATTAAATTGATGTATATAATGAAAAAACACACGGAAGGTTATATCCGTAAATTCACACGTCCCCCTCTCGTTCCTTCTTCCTTTCCCCCCTCTCGTTCATTTCCCCGACCTTCTTCCTCTCCCCCCTCTCGTTCATTTCCCCGACTTTCTTCCTTTCCCCCAAATCAACACACACATTCATTCTAGGGTTTCTCTCCCCCAAATCACTTCACCGGCCTACGATTTTCCTAACCTTCGTTTTTTCCGGCGATTAAGTATGTCATCTTCACCGAAATTAATGAAGAAGTATCAAAAAAAAAACGTAAATCTATCGTTCCGAGTGGTAATCAAGTAGTCGTTCCGAGTGATAATAAGTAGTTCCGAATATTTCTACACAGGCGTTGTCTGGTACGTGTATTATGTTCTTCATTTTGTTCATTTTTATCCTTTATTTATGCGTTTTATTTATTTTTAGTGTTTTATTAATTTCTAGGGTTTTTATTTTTAGTAAATTTTAATTGTAGATTATTAGAAATTTTTGTTTGTAGATGTACTGTTTAATTTTTACATCTAAGCATGTATGATTGTTTGCTACAAGTATGTTTGTATGGTAGTTTATTCAATATGATATGAATGTGTGTTATTTTACAGTCAAATATCTAGTTGTTCATGTGTAGTTGTTGTGTTGGTTACGTCGTTGATATTGTTTTGTTTAGCGAAAAATCTGCAATTTTAGTGTCTTCTCTATTAATTTGTTTCTCGTAGTTTTAATCAGATTATGCTGGTTGTTCATGCGTAGTTTATGTATTAAATTTTAGTTCTCTGTCTATTGCATTTGAAAATGTTGCAGAGTTGCAACTTGATAAAGAGAAGAAGAAGGCCAAGGTGTCTAAGCAACCCAACAATGCCATTTGTGCCGATGATTTAAATCAACCTCTTTTTGAATTGGGGCGTGTTAAAGAGAAGAAGAAGGCGTCCCTGAATGCTGCTCATTTAGCTTCTGATAAGAACTCCACTAAGTGTCCTAGACAAGATCTTAAGAAAGCTCCCAAGAAATGTTCAGTTAATGCTTCAGATCTTACCTCTATCGTCTACAGGACCACACCTAGTGCATTTGCTAGTGTTATGACTCAACTTAGTCTTGCTCAGAAGAAGCTGCTCCGCGAGTTAGGTTTTGGTTCCCTTATAGGTTTTAATATCAAGAGTTTACCTCCAAAACTTGTTTACTATGTCGTGGATTCGTTTGATGGAAAAGATATGGTCATTAGGACCTCGAAGGGGGACATTAAGTGTGATGAGCAAGCTGTTTTGGATGTGTTAGGGATTCGAAAAGGTGATGTTGATCTGCACTCTAGGAAGTTTCAGCCTGATGCTGAATTCCGTAAGCAATGGTTAAGTCAATTTAGTGGAAGTAGAAGAAATTTGTCACTAGCAACTGTTATCAGTAGATCCGATGGTGCTGCTGATTTTCTTTTTACAATCAACTTTTTAATATTGTTTTGGAATACGATGATATGTAGTGACAGCAACGGTTTGTTGAAGTATGATGTGTTGGATTACGTATCTAGGGAAACAAAAGTGGTTGATATTGATTGGTGTGGTCACTTGTTGACAAAATTATAGTATAGTAAAAGTCAATGGAACCGACTTTATCCTGAAAAAAATGTTTATGCCGGTCCAGCTATTTTCTTAACTGTAAGTGCATGCCTATGTATATTCTATATGTGTTTGTTTATATTTTTCTTGGTTTTAAAATTTCTTTTTTTTCCCCTTTATTTTGTAGTTCCTTTATCTTGACCGTACGATATGTCCGAGTGTTCCTATTTGCCGACAACGTCCAGTCTTTAGAAATTGGAGTGACTTTATTGAAGCTCGTGTTGATAAGGAAATTCTCAATGGAGGTTTTGGTGCTCGAACTTGCCCCTGATTTTGTTGAACATGAAGATTCGGGTGAAGGTTTTGTGCATGTTAGTGATTCTAACAAGGAAGGCATTTCTGATGAGAAGAAGGTACTATAATGACTAGTGATTATTTACATTACTTATTTACCGTTTGGTCATTGGTGTCGGATAAATATACATTTACTTGTATTAAACTAAAATATGATCAGAATATGTTGCCAAGTTGAGTGGTCTGTATACAATCAGGTTTGATTGAATTATTTTAATCAAATATGATTGTGTATAGAATCAGTGTATACAATCAGTTTTGATTTCTATTAAACCAATATATGTTCAGACTTGATTGAATATGTTGTCAGGTCAAGTAGTTTGTATATTATCAGTTTCTATTGAATGTTTTTAATCATATGTGATTGTGTATAGAATCAGTGTATACAATCAGTTTTGATTGTGTAAAGAATTTGTGTTTTGATTAATTTTGGTATGTGTTTTTAGTGATCATTGACTGGATACGATGTGGTTATTTGTTTTTATATTATAATAGGAGTATCT
Source organism: Erigeron canadensis (assembly GCF_010389155.1). Taxonomy (NCBI): domain Eukaryota; kingdom Viridiplantae; phylum Streptophyta; class Magnoliopsida; order Asterales; family Asteraceae; genus Erigeron; species Erigeron canadensis. The sequence continues at coordinate 28,831,474 of NC_057765.1, forward strand.
GAAGTTTATTGAAGACAATTTAGATGTCGTTTCAAGTATGAAGAAAGTACTAGTGGATACTTTCAAAGATGTGGCTGCCAAGTTTGGTGATGATAAAGTTTTCAAAGTTTGTCGTGCGAAGATGATTGATATATTTTCATTGAAAGATTTTGAGGGCAAATCAGGTGATGATGATGATGAATTGGCGTCTCTATTAGTGAAAGAAGGTGTTCTAAGTGATGATGCAGTTGGTGATGTGATGCAGTCAGGAGATTTCATGGATGATGGTATTCCGGTTCTTGTTAATCAAGGAGAAAATGAAGCATTAAATGGTGTGAATCTTCATTCCGATGAAGTACCTGTTGATAATCCTCAAGCTGATGTTCATGATAAAGCAGAGAAGATGAGTGAAGGCAATAAAGAAGTAGATGATCATCTTTCTGATGAAGAAGAAGTGTACGATATTGCTACTGACCAAGAAGATGAGTTATTTTCAGAGTGGTTGCGCTTCGATCAACACGAGGTAATTCGTGGTATGAAAGAATTTCTCAATCGAAGTGATTTATATTCACTTAGCCTTCCCAAACCCTCGAAAAAGAAGCTAAGGTATACACCAACTTTTCATATTTTGACTCAGGAGACTGAAGAAGATATGAGTGTTCCTCCTAAAGTTGTAGATCCAGAGCCTCCGTCCAACCCAACTGTTTTGCAGCCAACATTTGGTAAACGACGACGTAGACCTGCTCCTGTGTTGCAATCCCCATATGTCAACGCAAAAACCCCCGTTAATTCGCGTATTTGTCATTCAGAACTGTGTGTTGCGATGCAAATGTTTTCAGAATTAGATTGTTCTCGAACGTAAGTTTCCCACTTCCCGTATAAGTATTAATTTTATCATTTTCATAAACTGAAATGATCATAATTTAGCTGTTTTTTTCTTTTTTATTTATAGTCAAATGGTTTTTGAGTCTCTTGGTGTATATGGATCAAGCTTTGGTATGCGTTTTATGTTCCAATCTTTAGCACCCGGGTCATATATTGAAGCTGGTGTCATAGATTGTTGGGCTGCAGTGTTGAATTTCCAAGAAAGAACTAGGAAACCAAATGCAGTATCAAGATTGTTCTTCAATACAGCTATTCTTGTAAGTTTTTAATCTGTTACAAGTTTTGTAACTACTAACAAGCTCGATTTTTATTTACTTAGCCTTTTTTTTATCAAACAGTCGGAAGAATTCTTTGAGTCTAAGAAGAAATCTGCCAAAGTGCTTATGACTTTATTTGAGGATAATTTGCGTTGTTTCTTTGGCAATCATTCTGATGGAATGTCATTCAGAGACTTTGATCTGGTATAGCCTTTAGTTTTCTGTTCTTATACTTAATCATTCTTGATTCTATAGTTGTAAGTGTTTATTCTGGAGACTTAAGACTTTACCTTTATCATACATACATGTGTTTTTCCCTCTCTGTCGTTCATCACATTTTTATTTGTTGGTTTATGATCTAAGGGATAAACCGGCGTTGCACATAATCGACAATTTGATTCCTGAAGATGTCGGAACCTTTAATGGAAAATACAAGAAGGTGACAAGTACTGTGGTAAGTATAAATCAATTTGCATCTTTTGCTATATATGATATCAACCGTAATCCGTGGTTAGTGCATGTATTGGGTCTGATTTAAGCATGTATTGGGTTCACTAATTGTCACAATAGTCGATTGCGTTTAATTTTTGGCTTCACGTTTGATATAGGCATAAACTTTGATATGTACAATCAACTTTGATTGCATGTATTTGATATGTACAATCAACTTTGATTGCATGTATTTGATATGTACAATCAACTCTGATTGCATGTATTTGATATGTACAATCAACTTTGATTGTAATATGCAATATATGTTGTACATTTGTTTTGATAGTTTTCAAAAAACTGTTGTATACAGCATAAACTGTTCTCGGCTCACTTGATGCATGTGAAACATCCTTCTGCTCAACTTGTTAAAGGTCTTAAGCCTACACAATTTAGCCTCACATGGAATACAAAAGATAACTTTGTGGATTGTGGCGTGTTTCTCATGCGCCACATGGAATCGTTTAAGGGACAGTCTGAAGATACATGGAATTGTGGATTTCCGAATGAATCTAAAGACCAGAAGTATGTCTTGTTGAAGCTGAGGGTAAGGTACACTGCAAAGATTCTGACACATGAGATAAATCAACATGCTGGAATGATTCTAAAGGATTCTAGAGCGTTTTCAGAAAATATTCCCGGGCAGCAATAACAAAGCTTTTTCTAGCAGGTAGGGATGAAAGGAAGCGTAGAAACTCTGCAGTGTCTTAGGAAATATTATCCTAATCGTGGTATCTAACACTGTTTTTCTTTACTGTTTGCTGTAGACTTGTGTAGTTGAATGGTGTTTAAGTAGACTTGTGTAGTTGAAATCGTTTAATAGACTTGTGTATTTTTGAATGTGTTCGAATTTAGTGGAATGTGACAAGACTTTATGCAGTTAAATGATTATTACAATTTAATGTTGTACAATCAAACTTGATTGCACACAGTTTTGGACAATCAAATTTGGTAAATTTAGATCGATCAAGCAAATACGGATAGGCTGGCTTGATAATACCACAACCTGTCGAACTGGTCTTAGAAAACTTTTGGTCCAGACTAGGTGTTTAATATATATGTGCAAACCAGTAGCCCGGCAGTGATGGTTCTGCCGTTTTCCCATTCCATTTTGCTTGATATGATGGTCTCTATTTTCATTGTGACAAAATACGACCACATTGCAGAAATGTATCACATTATACAAGATTCAAGCAAGTTAGATGCAGAAATGTAACACATTATACACAGAAATGTAACACTATGCATATTCAAGCAGATCACATTTTCAATCACTTTTGATTGGATATAGCAAATCATGTTTGATTGGTCACTAAAAATATTCAACCAGGTATAAATTTTTAAGCTGTAAAAAATCTATCAACCAAAGAATAAAATCTGCAAAATAGGAAAAAAATAGCAATAAAAAATAGTGTCTTGCTAGGTGATCTGAGACACATCAGAAGTCATACTCTAATTCGGTTTTTGTTTCTTTTGTCCACAAGTCCTCATGTTGTGATTTGTCCCTCCACACAGGCTGCAATTAGTCTTTCTTTTGTTACTTTCTATAATCCCCTTTTCTTTTCCACCCATCAAACATTTGTCTCTGAAGCACCCTTTGTATGAGCTAACTGGTGGGTTTTTTATTCTATTTGTATCCGGCTTAGGAACACCCGTCATTTTTTCTATAACGTCATTTTTTTTCTTTGAGGGTTGTTTCGGTATTTCATCCTCAACTTTTTTCTTCAAGTCTTTCATTTTTTCCAGAAATTCTGTGAGCTTTTTTTCATCATTAACAAGTAGATGCAAGCAATCTTCAACAACCGAGGTTACATCAGTAACCAGCTTTTGAGTACCCATATTTGCATTCTTGAATCTGTTTCTCCTCGATCTCAAATCTGGTTGTATGATTCCTTTCGTCCATCGCCTCATTATGTATTGTGCAGGTATCTCTTCCACATTATTGTTGTTCAGACCCACAAAACAATGTCGGCATAGGCGACCGTAACGAAGGTAGTGTCTACAAGTACACATCACCGATCCATCTTGCCGGTTATAAAGTACCTGCATGGACAGAAGAATTTTTAAAATTTTTTTATTGACTAATCATATTTGATTGATTGTGCATAGAGCAGAAACATACCTTGTATTGTATCACATTTTTTCCAGTGTCCAGTGTTTTCTTCCCTAATCTTTCGTTAATAAGATAAACTTTACAATCACCCTCGATAGTCATCTGATCCACTGAACATGCATATAGCGAAGCCTCTATCTCTTTCTGAACAATCTCGAAAACTGTTTTTGTGTATATTTTTGAAGCATGCTTTTCAATATTCAGTTTGGTGCACAATGTTCGGCTTTTTTTTATGTCATCAGCATCCAGCTTCTCCTGTGTTGACCTTTGCTTCAACATTGCAGATTCAAAGCCACTCATAAAGTGTACCAAATTTGCTCCTTGTCTTGTGAAATATGAAAAAAAAGCATTTTCGCTTTCTGACCTTGAGGTTGTTCTCATCAGACCGAACATTGGAGTGTCTGTGAAGTAAGCAGGTATCCATTTTGATCTAATTTGGAACATGTACTTGAACCATGTATCATTCTTCAACGAGAAATCACTCATCTATTCCTCAAAAACATGTGGCTCGATGTGCATATTCCACACTATATTGTCAAACCTCTTCTTAAAGTCTCTTTCTGATTCTTCTTCAATACTTGGAATTGCCTCTTTAACCTGTATCCAATCACATTTTATTGGTCATTACAAAAGCATATTTTAAAAAAGATTCAAACATTAAATAGCACTCAATCATCTTTGATTGTTAAAGTAAATTACCTTTGTTGGCAACTTTTGTGTTATGTGCCACATGCACAGCCTATGCTTTGCCGTCTTAAACACATTCTTTATTGCAATTTCCATCGATTTATCCTGATCGGTTACCACCATCGTTGGCTCTTTATTGAATGACCTCATGAAACAGTTTAAAAGCCATGTGTAGGTCTCCGCTTTTTCATCTCTTATCAGCCCAGCAGCAAAGGTTACACACTTACCATGGTTGTCAATTCCAGTGAATGGTACGAACATCATGTTGTACCTTTTGACCAAAAAAAAAAAAGAAAAAACAATCAAATCTGATGAAACTTTTATTGTCCAATCACATTTGATTGATCTATATGGTTTTTAAAAAACTAATACCTGTTTGTTCGGTACGTTGCATCAAAAGACATAATGTCACTGAATTCCTCATAGTTGACCCTCGCCACCTCATCAGCCCAGAAAAGTGAGTGCAATTGACTGTCATCAAGAATGTATTCAAACGAAAACCCTGGAATGTACTCCCTTCTCTCCTCCATTTTGTTAACTAACATTTGAGAGTCACTTTCATTAATAAAGACATTCAGGTCTCTTTTCCAATTTCTGAAGTCATCAACTGTCCCATTTACATTCTAATAGCTCCCTTTCATGTTACTGTACAACTGATGAGCTTTTGTTGGTCCAATGTTTGCAAACACAAAAAGCTGCTCGGCATATTTTAGTTGTCTTTCGGCCCTTGATAAGTGCCTGTACTCTTGACGAAGCATCTCATGGTTGTGATTTGGTTCAAAAAGACCTACTTTGTAGCTTTCGGTATCAAATATCCAATCAAATCTAATTCTAGCTCTACATCCAGTGCATTCATGAGTACTCTTCCTAATTTGTTTTTCTTTTGTTTCTAAAGTATCAAGTGAAACATTATTTGGTGTTCCTTGCCTGCTACAAAGATAGTACTTTTGTTTGATCCATCCAGATTTAGTAGTTTTCTGACAAGATTTCCTAACATCAAATCCAGCATGAGAAGCATACTCTCTATAAAATGCTTCACAATTTTCTAGTGTTCCTTAAGTATTTCCCTTGACCGGTAACATTCTTGGATCTACTATTGGTGCAAAAAACTCTGGTCCTCCTGGTGTTTGGATTATTGTAGTTGTTGATAATGTTATAGGCGTTACATTCACGGTATAAATTGTAATGAAAAAAGGAAATACACATATTATCATTTAACTTATGTAGACAAAGACAAAAGCAATATTCCTATGTACAATCAACTTTGATTGCAAGCATAAAAGCCACATTCCTATGTACAATCAACTTTGATTGCATTAGGCATGTTATTTTAATTAGAAAAATTTCCTATGTACAATCAAGTTTGATCTGATTAGGCAGGTTACTTCAAGGAGAAAATTAACATTCCTATGTACAATCAACTCTGATTGTAAGCACAAAAGCTACATTCCTATGTACAATCAATTTGATTGGATTAGGCAGGTTAGTTCAAACACAAAATTTAGATGCATATGTACAATCAACCTTGATTGTAAGCACAAAAGCTATATTCCTATGTACAATCAACTTTGATTGTAAGCAGAAAAGCTATATTGCTAACTAGACTAATTAAAGCTAAATATGATAGAACTAGTGTGAATCTATCAATATGTACAATCAACTTTGATCTGATTAGGCAGGTTACTTCAAGGAGAAAATTAACATTCCTATGTACAATCAACTTTGATTTTATTAGGCATGTTACTTCAAGCTGAAAAACTATATTCCTATGTGAAACCAACGTTTATTTGTAAAATCAACTTTGATTGGTTATGTACCTGTGTTGTCTTCTTCCTCGTCTGCAAATATCCCTTCTTCATCTTCAATAATCTCGTCGTCGGAAACATCATGTTCTTTTGATTCCATAACTGATTCTTCTATTGATTCCATCACTGGATTATTGAAGATTATCAACAGCGATTATGTCAACTAGCTGTATCACCGCTCACAGATTCCAGATCGCCGGAGTTTTTTATTGTTATTAGCCGGAATTTCACGATTTGATATCACGTTTTGATATCACGATTGTTTGATTTCACGATTTGATCGCCGGAGAAATCTCCATTTGATTTCACGATTTGTTTTGATTTTTAGGGTTTTGATTGGGAATCTGGATTTGTTATATAATGTTAGGTGAGCATAGTAGGTAAATTTACCACTTTACCCCTCCGTGTGTTTTTTTAAAATCTAATCTGGACCATTTATTTCATCTGATCCTATGGCTGTGATTAAGTCCTTGATATCCACTATTTTTATTAGATTCATTTGATCACAACCCTACATGTTTAAATTAAACATACACTTGTGTACACCTCAAAAATATAATAGAGTCAGTCATATGTGAATATGATGAAATCATGATTTTTTTTTTCTTACACTTGTAAATTCTGTATATATAGATGTATTGACACCCTTATTTTATTTTTTTCTACACTTCGAAAATATAATAAAGTCATCACATGTGAACTTGATAAAATCATAATTTTTTTGTTACACATGTGTACACCTTGAAAACTAATTATACACTTGTGTACACTTCGAAAGTTAAATATATATTTCTATACACCTAAAAATATACACTTATGTACACTTTAAAATTAAGTATACATTTATATACACTTTGAAAATTAAATATACACTTGTGTACATATGAAAAAAATAGTATAGTATCAAGACTCAAACTCCCCTACAGGCACATAATTGTGCTCGGTTGTATGTGGTCATTGACACAATGAAATAAAACTTCAGTCAATTTAGAAAAATAATTGTTGTCTCACAGATTTTATTATCATAGTCAAATAAAGTATATATGTATCTAACACTAGCTTTGTATCTGCGCGATGCGGCGGGCATAGGAAAAAACGCTAGTTAATTAGCGGTCCCCGCGTGATCATCGGATCACCGTACCTATGACTATGTGTGTTTTAGACGGCGGAGACGACGACGGTTTTGGGGGGCGGTGGCTATGTGTGTTTTAGAGGGAGGCGGTTCTGAGGGGATGTATGTGTGTGTTTGTTTTGGGGGAATGTATGAGTGTGTTTTTTTGGTATAATATGTGAGCAGCTTCATGGGAAGGAAAGAAAGATAAATTGGGCGTAAGGTTTTCTTAAGGGTATTTTTGATACTTCAAGATTTAAGTGTTTGGTGGTAGTATAAATTAAAAGGGTAAAATAGGAAATTTAAAGGTAGAGTGTTTAATTTAAAAAGGGGTAGTTTGTTTATATAGGGAGTATAGATTAATTGAGAATGGGAAGAAGGTTGACGGATATAAAAAACTAGATCCATGATTTTCGTGGCTTCCGTTTTAATAAATTGGTTTGTTATTATATAATTTTAAATACCATTGCACCCTTTCGGTTGGTTTTATTGTTTAGCTAGTTAACTTATTTACATAAATGCTATTGATTTTTATTAACCATTGATCTATGTAATCTAATGAACATAATTAGTTCTCGTAGTTCTCGACAATTAATTGGTTCTCACAATAACTCAACTCTCTCTCTCTATATATATATATGAGGATGGGAATATAAGGCTATCGGGTATCTAAATTTAGGTGTGGAATACTCACATATTTTTTTTTTAATCCATAAAAATCATGGGGGGCCATGCATTTATTCATTAAACAAGAAATAATAAAATATTGGTATGTGAGGGGTTCCACACCTAAGCTTAGGTGTCGGACAACCTTATATTCCCTTTTCCTTATATATATATAGGGGTTGGGTATTATAAAACAAGTATTAAGGTAAAACAAATAGGATAACATCTTGACCCTTAGATCATGGTAAAATTGATGCACAAAGATTCACGAAACAATTTATGCCTAATGATTTTTATGATGCACGGTGATTTTCACTGAACAAAACCTAGTGTTTTATTTGTTTTACGTTAATACTTGTTTTATTTTACCTAGAACCTATATTATATATAGGGGTGGGATAAATTGAGTCCATGTCTTAATTTGAGTGAAAAGGGTCCATGTAACTTACACATACATAAGTCGTGGTGGCGGTGGTCACTGTCGTCGAAAGATCATGGTGGTGGTCGGAGATGATGGTGGTTGTATAACTTACACATGTGTAAGTTAACTTACTCATGTGTGTAAGTCGTGGTGGAGGTGGTCGCTGTCGCCAGAGGATCATGGTGGTGGTCGGAGATGATGGTAGTGGTGGGAGGAGGTGGTTGGGATTTGAGGAAAGGGAAGAAAATCAATGGACCCTTTGGACTCAAATTAAGACCTGGACTTAATTTATCTTTTTCCTATATATATTTTGGGGGTGGTAAAAACGAACTCTGAATATGCTTAGAACTCTGAATATGCTTAGGCTAAATTGTGAATCATAATCAATTGCTTAGGCTAAGGTGAAGCCAAGACCAAATTTTATGATAAAAAATAGGAAACTCTTTGCAACACATGTACTTGGATGTCTCCTTTTTCACAAGGCCATGTAACACCCCATCAGTGGCGGAAATGCGAGATGCAACTAAAACAAACTTGCAAATAGGTATTACTCAGAGAAAATACATGATGTCCATATAAAGCTAAAAGTTGACAAACACAAGTCAAGATACAACCGTAAGAATCCCATACAATGTAAAACAAACTGAGGCATCGTGCCCGGGTCTAAAGATCTACAATGCAACCAGATATCCATTAAGTCCAACTATAGGCCTTAACTCCTAGCTTGCAAGCGATTTCTTGTATACCTGAAAAGATACTCAAAAATGTCAACACTAGGTTGGCGAGTTCGTGGGATCGCATAGTTTCAAATTGAGCCATAGATTCGATACTAGTGTATATACACCTATATACATAATTTTATCCATAGATAAGTGAGTATCGAATAGCTGAGCAACAGAAGTCCCGCACTGGGAGATATTCCACCACATTGGAATATCACAAGTATTTCATCCAAAAGCTAAACCAAAATCACAAGAGTCACACAACATATAACAAATCAAATATATAGATCACAAGCACAATGATCGCCATATAATATCTATCAAGATAAAGATCACACAAGGATACGAAACAAATATAACATATAGATCAAATGAATAACCACGTAGAATCTTTTACATGTTTATAGTATGTCAATGGGAATACAATAACCAAACATCACTATGGGAACTACGCCTAAGAATCACAATAATCATCATAGGAACTACGCCCAAGAATCAAATAATCACCATGGGAACTACGCCCAAGAATCACAACAATCATTTGTCAAGTACATACACTTCATACGATTCTACTTTTGAGGGGTCATAGATGCTTATATATAGGGTTACCTGCATTCGTCCCACCACATCTATAACCCTTCAAAGGCGTTACCGTCTTCCATGTATGCACAACTATTCCAACTCACAATATAATATATTCCATATAAGAAGTTCAAACAATCAAGTATCACTTGCCACATCAAAATATCATCCTAGCATAGGCTACAACACTCTTATACGTTCAATAATATTCACATTATTACCATCAAGTTGCAAGTCTACCTATAAACAACATGTAATAACACAAAAACATATGCACGTAGATACTACAAGTATAATCTACGGCAAAGCACATTAACACCTAGCGAGTATCTTTCCACCCCTAAAGCATGCAAATAGTAGGGGCTATGAACTCACCTGATGTGCGCAAAACAATCCAAGACGAAAGAAAGTCGAATTGACGTTCACGATAACCGAAACCTATCATACACGTATCACATCAATCCTAAAACATCCTAAAAGCTAAGGTCTTATTAATATTGACTTGTTCTTACTATAAATGCTTTATTATATCCATTTTATAAATACTTGATGCGACCCAAATGGAATCATTACGTTTTGTTTCACCATGACTCACCGGGACTCAACCACTGTTCCTTTATCTAAACTTTCGATATGCTCAAATTATGTTCAGGACTCGAAGACCTATACCATTGGAAAGTAGACTCAATTACGCTTTCGTGGCCGATTGAATCGTCGAAAACGGACTAAGGGTCAAAAGTTATGGACGTTTGAAAATGTTGTCAAAATCAGTCCCTAACGGGTGTTAAGAACTAATGGATCTAGGTTATGAATAGTTAATGTGGGTTATGAATAGTTCATCTGGGTTAACAAAAATAGTCCTTAGAACTAACAGACGTTAAAAACTAACTGATCTGGGTTATGACTAGTTCATCTAGTTATCAAAAACAGTCCTTAGAGCTAATGGACGTTAACGACTAACTGATCTGGGTTATAATTAGTTCATCTGGGTTATGAATAGTTCATCTGGCTTATCAAAAACATTCCTTAGAACTAACGGTCGTTAAAAACCAATAACTAAAATGTTCTTTACCATTTTTGACACTAGAATTGATCCACCAAACATTCAAATCAAGTCACCAAAATCAAAATTAACCATCCAAAGACCATTTTGAAGCTAAGAAACATTTACCAACATATTTTTGACAAAACCCATCATCAAACTCTTCCCAAAACACAAATCCAACCCAAATCCAACACATAACTCTAAGCTTGGATAAAATTCTAATTTGACAACCAAGATGACCCAAGGTGTTTAGATTCGACCAATAAACTTGATAAACAACATATGAAGATGATTTTGAGTTAAGAAATACCTACCAAAACATCCCGAAGCCTCAAATCCGAATTCAGAGCTCTAGAGAAGATGAACACTTGATATAACCCAAAAATCTTGAAGTTTCTTAGATGATAATTGCTATACAATGATTTGCTAACACTTTTGGTATATCAAATCCCTTGAATCCAAAATTTGAAAGAAGAGAGAAAGAAGATGAAGTAATGGTTGGATGGTCATGCTTTTGAGAGGAAGAAAGAAAGAGATAAGGAAGAAAGAGAGTGAGTGTGTGTGAAATGAGAGGATAAGGGAGGGGTAAGGTACCCCGACTAAACACAAAATGTTAAATATCACAAATTACACCAAGACTCGTGAAATTTCTTCGACCCTTATTAATCACATAAGTTCTTAAGTATCAATATTCCTCCTTAATTCACAATTAATCGCATAGTCAATAAGCCAAAATTCGCGGGTGTTACAGGCTACAAGGGTTGTAATATTGATATAACAAAATTTAGTCATTTACAACAAATGTAAAAGTTTAATTATGCAGTGTACAACTTACAAATGTATAGATGTATTGTTGTAGATTGCTAATTTTTGTTCTGACAATATTATCTCCCTTTTCACAATGTATAGTTCCAGTTGTTGATTTTACTGGCTTAAGTTGTATCTATGAAGATCCTTTATGAATCTTCCTATTGTGATCAATGAAGTTAGGCCTTGTTAGCTGTCTTTCCGCAAATGATGGGTGATTTGAAAGCATCCAAACTACTTCAGACATGTTCGGTCTCTTAGAAACCGTTACCTGAGTGCATAGCAAAGCAATCTCAGTGATCTCCATTACCTGTTTATCTTCATATTGATTTGAATCCATTGTCTCATCAACCAAGTTCATATATTCTTTATACTCGTACAAGTCCCATGCCTGCGATCAATTGTAGAATTGTTAATTTTTTTTAAGAGCTCAAAGTAATTAATACTTGAAACAGAGGCTGTTCATGTTCACTTAGGAAAACATATTAGTTTTGCATCTTACATGTTCTAAAAGGCCATCGGTGGACAGCCCATTAAATTTCGAATCAGTACACCTTCGACCACTAATGATTTCAAGAATTACAACACCAAAGCTGAAAGTGTCGACTTTATCTGATAAAGCGCCATAAAGTGCATATTCTGGCGCTGTGTAGCCCCTGATATAGAACAATATCTAATTAGATGGAATATGAGGAATGACAGTCAGTTATATTGTAAGTTTTAACTTACAATGTCCCAGCAAACTTTGTGGTAACATGACTTTGATCAGCCGCTTGAAACCTTGCCATCCCAAAATCTGCAATTTTGGGTTGAAAATCATCATCAAGGAGAATGTTGCTTGACTTTATATCTCTATGAATGATCTTCACATGTAATTCTTCATGTAGATGAGCGAGACCCTTAGCTATCCCCAAGATAATGTCATATCGTTGTTTCCAGTTCAGGGTACCCCTTTTGGCACCTATAATGATCAAACATGTTTTGAATTTAAGGTTTTCTTTCCGAGAAATGATACACATTTATGCCAAACTCATAGGCCTAAAACCTTTCTAATCCATACATTACATGACATAGGTCCTATCTAATATCTTTTGCACCATCTCTGGTTTTAATCTTAATGGGTGGATCTTTTTATTAGGTCTATCCTTAGGCACACCAAATTAGTCAAGTTTATCATCTTTCGCAAATCCAAATTGAAATGTTAAGAAGCAATACCCCATAAGAACGAGTCGAGACTTCCATTTGGCATATATTCCAGGACAAGTAAAAGATTAGATTCTCCACTGGACCATCCTAATAGACGGAGAAGATTTCGATGATGAATGTTACTTATAAGTAAGATTTCATTTTCGAATTCTACTTTTGCACCAGCAAATCCAACTTTAAGCTTCTTCACTGCCACAACTTTCTTATCATCAAGAGTTGCCTAGAATGATGACAATTTCTATTAGTCATAGGACTCATTCTACTTACCAAGTAGTTACTTGACTTACTGCACTACATATGAGGTGTAATAATCCATTTATATTGCCAGTACCAAGGATCAGTTTTTTAAAGACTAGTTCATACAATCATACTTTCTGTAATCTGTATATATATATATATATATATATAGCTCAATCTTATTACCTTGAATACCTCCCCATAACCACCTTTCCCTATAATCTTCTCTTTGCTGAAGTTATTGGTAGCCGTCTGCAGATGTTTGTAATTGTAATTAACTGCTGCCCCCTTTAGATCTAGATCTGGCACATCTAGGTTATCATATCGTCCACAAAGACAAAATAGATGTCATAAACATCATGATGTTTAACTAGTACAGCAAATTAGAACTAAACCTTTTAAGAGGACCATATATTATTTATATATATCTTGTGTTTACCTTGTTGGCTTCTGCCTGTCATTCTTAACCTGCAACGCCATAGCAAAAATGCAATCACAAGCAACAAAAAGCTTAAACCTCCAATGACTCCCAAAATTATGGATCTCTTCTTAGTTGAATGTCCTATTAAGCAAAGAAAGGCAAAACACTCATGGATATACAAATATACTATAACTATATAACTACACAAGAGGCAAACCAAAGGGGTAAAACACCATTGGTAGCGCCACCAAGTGACCACATAGACCTACAAATGAAGGCGATATCTTATGCTCCATGTGTGAGGATAGTGATTCACAGGGCATGAGTTCTCTATGTGGTGTGCGTTCTGCGTACCAAGACGTTACATGAGACCATAGGGCCACTTGCCCCCCGCCCCGAACCCCCAACACCTTTTTCCAACTACACAATAGGTCGTGCTGATTGATATGTTGTTACGTCCACGCACATGTGAGATAAGTAATTGGAAAACGTATGAAAACTTAAGCAAAGTTGAAAACCATAAAGTTACCTTTTTACATGTGAGCTTATGAAATAACATGTGTTTGAACAAGTTTCCAACTCCTTATTTGTTTTCCTTTGAATTTATATCACTTTTCACACATGAATGGACTTCATTACATCTGTATAGGTACATAAATTTGTAGTTTTTGGTGGCTGGTAATTCAGTATTAGCTAGATACTACCACTAACGGAAAAAGTAAAGATGGAAAAAGTAAAGATCTAAAAGAGCAGATGTCTCACCATTCCAAAGAAGAGATGTAAGATCCATTGTCTGGTTTTGTCGAAAGAATGGAGTGCTGGAATATCTCATGAAGCATCCATTGTCCATACCTCGGCCAGAAATAGTAGGAAGACAATCATGTAGAGCACTAGATATCGACTTTAAGCATTCTAAACACACACTCTGGCTTATGTTTAGATTACATTGGGCAATTGCATACACAGTTGCATTACCATCAGCTATTTGCCTGGTAGAAACTGCATAGAAATTTGGCGTTCTAGGTGCAACAATTTGCAGGTCTAGTAATAACTTTTCGGCTGCTGTTTGAAACTCTGTTGGCTGGAGAGATGTTACACTGTCACATAATGCCACACTAGCCCGATCACTAGCCTCGGGGATAAAGTTATAACTTTCATACCTATATCAAATTGAATTATTGAAACAACCTTAATTAGGATGAACATTTCCTATTAGAGGTCAATCACTCATGACCGGTTCAAAGGAAGCCCGGGGTTTACTTGAACACATGATCTTTTTCGTCTAGTCTTGATAAAAGGTTCTACTCAAAAGTTTGATAAAATGCATCAAGTCCAACTAATATGTGTCACCAATATTATTGAATTAGTCAAATTAGATCATTACTTTACTAAAACATTGTGTAACTTGTTACATTCATATCAAACTTCTTCTCTCCATGATCTAAACCCACTTCATTTATAAGAAGTTGACTTGTTTCGTACAATTATTGGAAACGATTCAATCATATCATAAGATCGAATGATTGAACCAATGAAACAGCAAAATGGGCCGGTTTGATGTGTTGCCGGATTCTCAAAATATTGATGTCTAAATAGCAATATGATCATATGAAGTAACTTCAGTAACCAATTAAGCTAAAGGTTATATGTAAACAATAACAGTATCCAATCCCGCAAAAGTCAGGGTACGGGGAGGTAAAATGTAGACGGTCATACCTCTACCCGAGGGTAAACAGAATGCTTTCAGCAAGACCTTCAGCTACTATGGTTACATATGTTAAACAAGAAGAAACAACTAAGTTACACTGTATAAATAGATATGTACCTGACATCGCAGTCGTTGTAAATAACATGTCCAACATAGCCAGACCCACATGTTTTTAACTGACCAACACCATAGTCAAAACAATCCAGACATTCTGGAACAGAGAGATATCCCCTGCACCAAGCAACGCCCCACACGGCATCACCATTTGGCATATGTGCTTCAGCGTTACCGCCGCTTCTGGTCAACTGCAAACGCAGTTCAGTAAGGGTGGCATTAAGGTTGGTCAAATAAGACCCTTCATTCGTATAGTAATATCTACTACATTGAAGTGTCATCACAGTGCTATTCCTATCATTAGGCTGTGACAGTGCTATTCCTATCATTAAGATTATTAGCACAATTACGAACAGGGTGGTTGTAATTAGCCGTGACAACTGAAGATTTTCAACTTGCTTCATTGTTTTTTGTATTGCTTTGCTAAAGATTAAGCAAGAAGAAAGAAAAGAAAGGAAAAAAAAAGTGTATATATATATGTATGTCATAGGAAACAAATAATTCAATTCCTTTTCTACTAATTAAGAAAATATTAATGAGTGGCCAGCTAGTTATTGACTTGACCTGTCATATTCATAGTTGTGAATGTGAAAATGTACCTAACACTAACAGTAGCATTATTATTATTAAAGATATTTATATAATAAAAGCTATATTGAAAAAATAACTGTCTAAAAACATCACTTTCTGATGTTGAATAATATAAAAACTATGTTGGGTATATTTAATCTTAATGGTTAATGTTTATTTGGTTTTATTTAACGGTATTTTAGTTTCAATATTATTAAGTAGACTTGGTATTTAGTTTGACCGGTTATTAAAGTTAAAAAAAATGTTGAGGTATGACAATTTATACGAGTACTTTTTTTTATTGGTTGAATAAAAGTGTAGTAAACTATCATCTTCTCATATCTCAACACACAAACTTTTAAAAATCTTAAAATCACATAAGGTTCAAACTCTATAAATTATGTCACTTTCATTTGAAATTGCTTTTCCAACACGGCATCATTCGAGGACCACAAAATTTCAAAACCTGAATGACTTCCTTTGCCACATATATTTGACATGAAGCGAATTGGTTGACATAATTGACTAGCCTAATACCGAGCGAAAGTAATGAAATAATTTGTAACGTTTTCTCGAGTTTTTGGATTTTGATAATTTTAACATCTTTGGTTTTGTATGATGATTTTCTATTTTTTGTGATTTTTGATTATTATTATTATTGACATCTAGTGTGTTTAGCAATTATCAATGTAATTGGCACTAGCGATAGAAAT
Organism: Erigeron canadensis; assembly: GCF_010389155.1. Classification (NCBI taxonomy): domain Eukaryota; kingdom Viridiplantae; phylum Streptophyta; class Magnoliopsida; order Asterales; family Asteraceae; genus Erigeron; species Erigeron canadensis. The sequence continues at coordinate 28,848,012 of NC_057765.1, forward strand.
ATAACAATATACAAACAATACACCAGATATCATAAACATATGTGTAATAAACAATAGGAAAACTTTGTTAAATGTATAAATTGGGAAAATAGGTTCAGTTGGGGTGTGGGGTATGGCCTAAAAAATAAGTTCTTTCATTCCATTTGAATAAAGGTATAGACACTATGAGTTCATAAATTTTTGGATAAAGTATCTATTATATAATGTAATTCTAAAATTATGAACTTATTAAGTTATTATGCATATATAATTTCTTGTTATAAAGTTAGTTATCATTTATAAAAAAAAGGTTATTTATATAATTGAATTTGGTAAGAGTTAGAGACATTTTTTTCTTAACTCGATAAAGGTGTTTGAATTCTTATGACTGTCACTTATAACAAAAGATAATATGTCTGATTTTCTAGTGAAAATGATTATTTTATTAACAACTAGAATGATTCTGATATACTAACATCACTACATCTCTTCTATAGGTCTTTATGGAAATACAATGTGGAACAAAGTCATTTTCCATTACAAATAACAATCACAAGAATTAATACCATATCACATCGAATAAGATAAGTTTAACAACAGTTATCAAGACTATAACATTTTGAGTGTCTTAGGTCTTTATAAGTCTAGACGTGTTTTGTATGTGATCAGTTTGTGGTGCTTAGATTTCAACATATGTGAGATTTTGAGAGAAAAAAAAAAAAGTAAAAGGATACAGAGGTCATTAAGAGATTAAAGAATAATGGAGATTTAATTTGACACTAACCTAGAATTTGTTTGCAACCGGAAATAAAGTGGAGACCAAAGGATAAACGACTTCCTCGGCACATCTTAAAACATTTTCCCGCAATAACTACAGAAGTGCAGAAAATATACGGTCATGACTGTTACATGTTAAATATATCATATGTAGTAGTTGTGATAGTTCAGGGGGGTCTTTGGTAAACATTGATAGTTGGAGGGTTGTAGTTGTATAGAATGGAAGATAGGTTGTTATGTCGGTTATTAGCTAGATATAAGGCGGTGTACGTGATATTCAATAATAATCCGATCATATTTTGTGTGTTAATCACATTTCTTCTCCTCTATAAATTCTCTCTGTATCAATGACTCATGAGCAGAAGTCTTCTGTGCTAAATAGCCAAGTTTCATGTGCCAAATAGTCAAGCAATTATCATGTAACGTTATACTTGTGTATTATCATTTTTATGAACTTTTAGTATTTAATAGTATTAAAATGTGATTTTAGTTCATCAAGATAGTTCATGATGAAAATTAAGCAAAAATGATATAAAAAGACTTGACATGAGTCGGATTAAAACTAAAACGACTCGAGCATAAACCTGTAAAAATTCAAAAATATGCAATTTATTACTCACAAAACTTAAAATAAATTAAATTCCAACTAAAAACTAGCTAATAATCCCGGGTTTAACCCGGACAGTAACTAAAATTTTAAAATAAAAAAAGTTAAAAAAATATATGTAGTTTTTGTAAATTGATATATCATAACTTGGTTTGGATATATTATGTTGGCTAATATAATATATATGTATGAATATTTATTGCATTAACAATACATAAAAAAGAAATTCACAATCAAAAAGTAAAAATTTAAAATAAACATTTAGTAAGGTAGCTATTTATCTTTAAATATATTACAATGTTTAATGTGACATATGACATCATAAATAAAATAAAACATTTTTGAAGAAAAATATAGACTTGTCAGTTGCTACATAATACTTTTTTTTTAAATAGTTTTAGAAGACAATTCTTCTTTATTATATATAAAGATGAAGATTTTGGGTTTTGCTAAACGAAGCTCTAAAGTCTTTCGTTAAGATACATTAAGTAGTTGTACACTTACAATAAAAGTTAGAGGTGGGCTTTTGATATGAAACGTACAAATTATTTAGTATGAGTACTACAGTATATATCTATAAACCATTATAAAGGGTATTGGGATTAAGTTTTAAACATTTTTTTTTATTCCCATACTACCCTCCTTAATTACATTATATTTTACATCCTCTTTTCTAAATGTCAAAATTATCCCTATCAAAATTTAAACCCACAAAAAGAAAACATATCAATTTTTCCAGCCGATCTTCCTATCGTAATCCTTACCATCAATTCATCACCTTCAACAACTAAATCACAACCTCTCTCTCTCCGGATTCATCGCCCCAACCACCGCCGCCGAATTTCTCACCATCAACAAGGGTTTTTCTAATATTAACAGCCGCCTTCTAGCCGCTGTAACGCGCAGACACCAGACTAGTATTATCAAAAATGATATTTATCCTCGTAATAAATAAGCTGATAATCTTCTTAAAGATAAGTAATTTATTGGTTTTTTTTTTTTTTTTTTTTTTTTTTGAAAAACTGCTCGGCAAAAAACTGATAATTTCTTAAGATAAATATAATTTATTCGTTCTTTTCTAATCTTATTTTTTGATTTTATCGATTTATTTTTTAGGTCGTCTCGACTTCACTCGTCTTCTTTTCTCTGTCCCAAATTTTACTTTTTTACAATATTTTTTTTTACTTTCTCAAAGTCTTGAAATGCAACTTTGCTAGAGTGAGAAAAAAAAAAAAAAAAGTGAGAAACAAAGAAGTGTGTTTTTATGTAAGATAAACAACAAAAATGGCACTAAATAATAGTAATGGATCTTGCAATCCATCAATGGTAAAAATCATAATTGCATTTTTAGGAATTTCTTTAATAGGTTATTTAGTGGGCCCACCTTTATACTGGCATCTTCTTGAAGGTTTAGCCGCCGTTCGCCGGACTTCATCCGCCGTATCTTGTCCACCGTGTAACTGTCATTGTGATTCCTCGCCTGCCCTCTCTTTTACTCCAGGTGGGTAACTTTCAAAGGTTAAAATTTTTTATTTTTACTGATTAAGGATTGATTTTACTATCTGGGTATTAGTTATTATGCCTTTATTTGTTATGAAGATTTGGAATATTGATTTTATGTTATTTTTCTTTGTGATTTTAGGACATTTTTAAGTAATTTGATCTTAATATTTATATGGTAAAACTGTAAAAGTTTTATTTTTTATTTCATTTGGTATTGAATTTAGCATCTGGGTATCACTGACTAGACCTTCATATGGTTAAATTTGTTGTCACAATTTGGAATCTTGATCTGATTCTCACAGGGTAAAACTGTAAATTTTCAGTGTTTACTGATTTTCTGTTGATTTTATTATCTAGGTATTACTAATTAGACCTTCACATGGTTAAATTTGTTATCAAGGTTAGAAATTGTTTTAACTGTGATTTGGAGACATTATTAACTAATTTGATGTCACAACCGTTTTCGGTATTTATTTTAGGATTTCAGTATGGTTAACACGTAGAGAAGTGTTGTACGTAAAAACGACTGTTTTTAAAAAGTAATAATTAACCACCATGTACAATAGTCTTTTAGCATATGGTTAGCTAAATCCTTGATTTTAACATCTGGATATCACTAAGTAGACCTTTATATGCTTTAATTTGTTATAACATTAGGAATGTTGATTTGATTGTTATATACTAGCCACAGTGACATCTAGTTTGATTTTCAAAACTCTTTTGAGTAAAACTGAAAGTTTTTAGTTTTTACCGATTGGGTATTTATTTTAACATTTCGGGTAGAACTAATTAGAACTCTACATGTTTCGATTTTTATAAAGATTTGTCACCTTGTTTGGGTATCTGATATTGAGACATTGATTATACTTTTTTCATTGAATTGCATTGAAATATGAAAGATTAAACTCTTTTTTCAACTGGTTGCATATGGATAGAAAATGATGTCAAGGATATCATTTACATTCGAAATCATCAAAGCAGGTTTTCAAATATTTGTAAACAGGATATATTGGCAGTACACTCTACTTTTTTGATGTTTTAGTGTTTTAGAGAATGGTTTTAGAATAAAAATACGGATTCATTTGAATTTAATAATTATTGTTTGGATCCAATAAAACACAATGTAATGCATGAATGATTCCAACTAGTTTTGTTCATCTTCAGTTAGTTGGAACTGTTCAGGGTTGGTTTTATTAATCAAATCTTATAAGTCTGATGGTTGCTTTATATATTTCTTGCAGGACTTGGCAACAATTCCCTTACAGGTTAGTAGTATTACGTACATAAATATAGATTCACTTTTCTATTACTTTAATTTTACCATGATTAGTCTTTAATGTTAATAAATAATTACATTTTTTTACCCATTAACTGATCTGTCTGATTATCTATGAATCAGATTGTGCAAATCATACTTCTGAAGTGAATGGAGACACAGAAAAAAACTTTGCAGTGCTACTTTCAGAGGAACTGAAACTCCGTGAAACTGAAGCTAAAGAAAGTCAGCGGCACGCTGACATGGCACTACTCGAGGCCAAAAAACTGACATCCCAATATCAAAAAGAGGCAGACAAATGTAACTCGGGTATGGAAACCTGTGAAGAAGCTCGCGAAAAAGCCGAAGCCGCTTTAGTGTCACAAAAAAAAGAAACTGCAATGTGGGAATCTAGGGCCCGCCAAAGAGGCTGGAAAGAAGTTGGTGTTACAACTCATGTGCAATCTCAGGGAGGCATCGAGACCTTTTGATATGATCAAGTTAATTTAAACTGTCTGAAATGTTGCACCTGCATACAGATGATATATGCTCAAAGACAAGGTTTTTAACATTAGTTTGAAACAATTCATCTAGTTCTAGTTTTTGGTATCATGTCACCACGGAAAATTTGAGGGGTGCAATTCGGGAGCTAGAGGTTAAAAAAATTGCTTGCCAGGTTTTAGAATGCTGGATACAGAGGCTGATTTGACTAGACATGTTGAAAACAAAGAGAGCAGTTTTTCATTCTCTTACTGTTCTGTTATTTTTATAATTGTTATTACAAAAGTTGTAAGCCTTCTAATTGGCATGAGTTTTTTCACTCTTTTTGCAATCCTCACAGTTCAAGCCATGGGAAGTATCCAGGTGTTTACGTGTTTGTTGGCTCCTAGATAGCGTGATTGCTTTTGTAATTGTATTGTAATTATCTCTTGTACTTTTGGTTTCTAGTGCCTTGCTAGATCCTTTTATATTTATATACTTTTATATTTATATACTTTGCCATTCTAAAAAAAAAGTTGTAAACCTTCTTCAATGTACTTACTACAGAATATCCATAAAATATAGCAACAATGATTATAGAGAAATTTTTGTCTTGAATCATGTAATGTTTGGTTTCCTATAAACTTGCTCACTATAAAAATATCTAATCTTATGTCCCCAAAGGATATGCAACCATGTGAATATACCATAAGCGTGTTTACTTTGGTTGGAATCATGAAGCGTATTATATCGTTAATGTTTTCACGTGTTCAAGTGTTCAGACTATATCAGACCCTTAAAACAAGACGTTGCTTATTGCCTGAACACGAGCTGTGATTGCAGGCGCAAAAGATAAGGAAATCACCTTTTTTGTGCTCCTTTGAATTTCATATTTCATAAATATTTAATGTAACAGCTCAGGTTGATCTGTTATATCAATTGTCAACTCAAGTTGATCATGGAAGTCTTTTGACCTGTTTATCTTGTATGTTTTTGAACTTATTGAAACAAAATCCAGGTCACTCAAATGGACAAGTTATGAGCCTAAGCTGTAACAGCTAGCCTTACAAAGAATTTGCCACAATTCAATCGTAGATAATGACATAATATTGATGATGCGGACTTTTTCGTTCAACCAATCATTGTTACAATAGCATATGAGGTAGAAACCCTATGTTATCATTAGTTAGATAGTCGCTAATACTAGATAACCAAAAGTTAAGCACAACAGACGAACAAAAAGCTTGACTGCTAACAGACAGCACATTCTACTGTCAGCTATGGAAGACGAATGCTAAGGTCAGGGTCAGGAGAGCCATATACACTTGGTCCATGTTAGAAAACTGACTGCCCCTTATAGACTGTTGGGATCACATGGAAGAAGTATCCTGAGGTCATCCAGGTCAGGAGAGCCATGTATACTTAATCCATGTTCATTAGCCAAGTGCAGTAAGCAGATGAAACAAAGGTGTGGGGAGATGTCATCAATTGAAGCAGCAGCAGGTCTCTTCTTGTCAGTGCGGAAAGATGCCAATGTGTTCTTGAATGACAAAGTTTCTTCCTGCAACATTTCATAACCAACAATGACTGTCTGAATCTTAAATGGGTGTCATAATGAAACTTAGCTATATATTTAGACCTCGTCAAATGAGCCAAAGATGTCAATAAAATGCATTAATTGTTTGCAAGTTAACCCGGTGCAGTTCATACTAAAATATCATCTGTTTAGAGCCTTGCCCAACACCCGACCAATTTGCAACATCTACAAATGTTATAGAACCTTTTAACTTATCCTTAATGTTGCAAGTACTAACACGTTCCTCATATAACGGTATGAGCTATTATCAAGAACAAGAAAAGCGAACTGACATGTGCTGAGTTCTGTACTTCTTGCATGGATGACCAAAGAGTCTCTTTCAATATATGAACATCAACTTGTTTGGATCTTCTGTCATATTGGACTTCAATCTTCTCTACCTGTGTCACATTCATGAGAACAATTTTCCAAGTCAGAAACTGTCAAATCAAAATTTGCACGTCAAAAACATTAACATTATTCTACCATCTCCATGGATCATCTAAAATAGTTGTCATAACAATGAATTCCATAACTGTATCTCATAAACCACATTACTGTAATATATCAAAATACTTTTCCCCGACTTGTTATTGTAAAAGCTTAGTGGTACACCAGTCTAGAGTTACATAAGTGATAAGTATATCAAAAACATTGTTCCTCGACTATCTTTTTGTTGCAAAAGCTTAGTGGCACACCCGTCAAGAGTTACAATGAATTCCATAACTGGATCTCATAAACCACATTAGTCATATTGTAGCATATCAAAAGCAGTTTTTCCTCAACTAACTAAAAAAAACGTAAGTAAGCACCCAATGCCGTCTTCCACAGGTTTTGGGTCCAAATACCTCGACAGGTGTATGGGGGAGGTTAAGATGTGGACAGCCTTACCCCTACCACGACGGTGTAGAGAGACTGCTTCCAGGTTCTATCTAATATAGAAAAGGACCTCCAGCCTTGCAAGGCATGAGGATAGAACCCTTAACCTCTGTCTCCAGAGGCAAGGGTGTTAATCACTTATGTAACCTTGCTGTTTACATAAATATGCTTCTCCACTTCATGTCTACCAGGTTAAATTGAAGTTTCTATACACGAACCTGGCGTGGTTGAGAGACTAGTGTGCTAGAATCCTCAACATCACTATAAGCATTCCCATCATCATACTGGTCACCAACTTCACAATCATCATCCCAAGATGTGAAAGCTCCTCCGTTCGCCTCCACTTGGTGAGGTTCATCTGAATAAGACACGTAATCACAATGCTAAAGTGCAAAGATTTCTATATTCGGGAAGATAGCGATACCAATCAAAGACTTTATGCAAAATATAACACTAGTGGTGATCTGTTAGAAGAGTTCAACTCACCTGAATGTCTCCTTCCTCTCTTCCCAAAACACTACACATATTACAGGGAAGAACCATTAAGCAAACATGGGGTGATACATCTAAATCAGAGGTGGGAAAATAGGCAGAGTAGGTAGACTGGGTAACAACCAATACGGGTGATTTTTGATACAGGTCAATATGGGTTCTGCTGTTCAGGTCAGGTTGACGGGTTGGATTGACCCAAAACACTTTATGACCAAATAATTTAACACTTATAATAAACTTAGTATCAAAGTAGGGTTACAGGAACATAAATTATCAATAAGAATCCAACTATGAAATAAAATGATTTATAATGTCATATGAATTTATATATACTTTAGGTGGCTTTCAGCATGTGATTTTAAGCTTTTATTCTAATTATTATTTATTTTACCGTTTGACCCATTAGAGATGAATCATGCCCTGAATCAACCCTTTCTAACCATATTGGTCAAAACTTCCACCTCCAGTCTACACATCTATGTTCAGATGATGGCAACCTTACCATAACCTTTGGTAACAGAAACAATTTGACAAGGTCCTCGGGTTGGTAGTGGCAATCTTCCGGAAGTGTTGTGTTACAGGGTTCTCTGCTTGCAGGCAAAAGCAGTGACTTAAGATTTTTAGGAGGAAGGAAGGGATCACCCATGTCATCGTCCAATGCTTTCATAAATTCTATATCCACTTCAGCTTGTTTCCTATTCCTTGACTTTTTTGGGGACATCGGTGACCCATTTTCTTTAGGAGAATCTTCGGTACCTATAGAACATATTGCACATGGCACGTCAATAAACTGAAACCTGCAACATGAGGCAAATAAAAGGGGTGTTCAAACATTTATTTTGAAATCATACAACTTTAGTGGCTCATGAGTACAAAAAAATCAGCTTCTAATGTTTAGATAGATAGATTCCATGTTTGATGATCTGAATATGTTTCAAATAATCAAAATTTGATAAACAGTTTCATATCAGCCGCAAAAAATGGACTGATTAGTGGAAGTTAAGATACATTTACAGATTTATCCTTTCTTCTAACTAACTTTGAGACATTCATTTATTGGAAAGTGTCACATTTTTTCTCTCAAATATATCTTGTTATGTCATTTACTAATAACAAAATTTTGTCAAATACTCAAATGTCTGATTATCGGAAAGAACATCCAAACACTATCTCCTGTGACCACTGACCAGTTTTATTGCAGCTGACTACTTGATAACACATAATCACTTACGAAATGAAAATCACACCCCTTACGAAACACAACAAAAACTACCTTTTGCCTTCTGATACTTCCAATGGTCTGGACCTGCCCAGGCATTTTGTCTGGCAGTTAAGCCCAGTTTTAGAAACATGAAGTCATCAACTCTTCCAAATCTTTCATCTACATCAGGTTCATTAGAAAGATATTCATGGTTTTCCTGCAAAAGAATACACAAGGGTCATACAGGTGTTAACACAATGACTATATGCTTAACACGGGTCACATCTTATGTTAAAAGCTGTATCTGATGAAAACAAACAGGTCAAAAGTCACCAGAAGTGTAATTGTAGTTGCATAAGCTTCCAAGATCATATCAGTAGCAAAAACAAAAAAAAGATTACAGTATCATGAAAAAAATAGAATACTTTTTGAAATCATATGTGACACATACATATTTATTTAAGTTTTAACAAAAAGTGGTCCAGGTCAACCCAAATTGATCCAACCTGTTTCGATGTTTACAAAATTTTCCAGTATCTGACCCATTCATTTTTTGCCACCTCTACGGCTAAACTGGAAACACTTTCATGGGATAAATGTAGGATACTAAACACCTCGTGATAATTGGGCATGAAGGGTTCTTCCGCTCTAAAATAATTGCCCTCATCAGTTGCACTATTATTGGGGCCATTATCGAAATCCCAGGTTCCAGATTCATCATATTGACCCCCATCAAAGTCATTGTTGTCATACGCTTCATAATCATGTTCCACAGAACTTTGGGAATAAGAGAAGGTATCTGTCGGTCTTCTACTATTTTCGTCAAACAGATTGACTAGATCCTTGAGACTTGGTGTGATTTCCTTGTTCTTTAGAACGTTAATTCCCATTTGTTCCACACAGTCTGGACATGTATGAAACAATAAATAGTTCAGAGAAAAGAAGAAATAGCAACCTACTTTCCTCGTATATCTGTTTATAGCTACATACTTTAAATTCTACTCACAGTAGTAACACACTCTTATTATTCTCAGATGTATAGCAACATTCAATCTGATAAAGTATAGTTAATTATATGGCACCGCCGCGCAGATTTTAAAATTTTTAGCCAAGTGACTATTGGCTTCCTCATATGCCATGTTATATTAGACTAGGAAACTATATACAATCTACATTAGGTAAATAGTATTCTATTCTGATACACCCCTGCAAGCTAAGGATGGAATAACCTGTAGCTTTGGATTAAAAAAATACAGTTTCCTATGTCGTTCAGAAAAAAATTATGTTCAGACAAAAGATCACAAGGATTATTATAATAGAGATTCTAAACTTGCTATCTAACAATAATTTTTAGTGCATCTAAAAGATCTTTCATACTGTGCCCAATCCCAAAATTAGTTCCAAGTCAGCTACTAGCCTACTAGACAACAAGAGGAAATCACATGTCACGTCAGCTTTTGATAGTGAGTTGCTATAAATAGAAATCAGGTAGGTTGCTATTTCTTGTAAATTGACCCTTCTGAGAAATGCAAGAAAATTTCAATCTAGCAAAAAACAAACCTCTGGCATAAGAAATGTCAATTGTATCTGCTAAATCACTTTGGGTTGAAGAAGACATGCATTTCCCAGGCACTTCAAGTGAATCAAAAAGCACTCGACACCCACCATACACTCCAAGATTATGAAGCAATAGACCTTTTGCTCCACCTTCATCAAACTGGGCAGACGTTTGATGATATAGAGGATCCACAGAAAACCCAACTACAAAATCAAGATATTCCCTGAGGCCGTTTTATAGAAATTAGAGAAAAAAAAACGTCAGTGATTCCCTTACCATCAAACTTCTTCACGTTAAGAGTGTCAAATGACTGTTCCAGTGTTGAAAGAGGAGACACCTACATTTTTTTTATTTATTCAATCCTCGTATTCAAATAATTAAACTAGAGGTGGCAAGCTCAGCCCAGTTACTTTTGAGTAGGTCGATTTGGGTTACATTTAATTCGGATTGGGTCATATAACAAATTTCATCAGAAATCAAAATTGGCCAATCAAACAAACGGGTCCAAAGTTGCCAAAAGTGTATGAATACAGGTTACAATCTCTTATTATCATAGACTAGGAGTATCAGGGTTCATATTTAACACTATAATTATGAAAAAAAACTTTGGAAATGGACAAAGAAGAGTTTGTGGGTCAATCCAACCAGACAAGATCCAACCCATTTCAACCTCCACTAAAATGCACATTTTCCAACACAAACCTATGTGCCCCGTTACCCAAACCACAATGCATATTTAGTCACCTCTAATTTAAACAACACCGCATATAGAATGATGGAAGACCTTTCGATCCTGCTCCTTCTTCAAAGTTTGCTTCACTTGCTCATTGGCAGCATTGACATCCTCTAAACTGTCTGATTTGTCAATATAAAGCAAATATTAACCACAAGCTAATAAAGTCTTAAAACTTGCACTGAGTAAGACTTTCTTGAACCAAAAAAGAAAAAACCTAGAGATTACAATGTAGACAAGACCTTATTGTTTAAGAAGAATATAATATTATAAAGCTAACCTTGTTCCATGTCCATTCCAACTCGATTGATCCCTCCAAGGACCTTATATGCCTCAGCATGGACAGAATCGACTCTCATTGAGTATATTTTAACTCCTGCTTCCAGAGTGCAACTTGCCTGCACTCAAAACAGGCAATGGAACATTCATTGGTACTTCAACATTAGTCTTAAAGTTTAAACTTAAAATTCAATAAAACTTTTGGCTACTAGTCAGTATAGAAGAGAGCTTTGGACGCATAACTGAACCAGCAAGTTTACACAGGTTCAAGATTTTTCTCAATGAAAGTAACCCTACTGCCAAAGGGGTTTAGGCTTATGATTGTGAGTAATCAACGAGTTGCTATACTATAATTTGACCACGTAGCCAAACAAGTGCAGCCCTATACGTTTCTTAAGCAGATATCTTGGAGCCATTTGGAATATCCCTACCCCCTTAAAGGCATAGCCAGTATGCATTAACAACATTCAACAAAATATAAAGGTTCTTCACCTTTGTTTCTTTCTAAGTGATAATTAACTTACATAGACAACAAAGCCAACTGCTAATCTCAGTTCTCACTTCTCAGAACCTTTTTTATACAAGCCATATATCAACTAATGGCCATTGCGAAGTTAAAAGCCAGTAAGCAAAAACAAACAAAATGAAAGACCAGCCCGAATGGTGCAATTTTACTCCAAAAGTTCTCAGAATCCATAACTTTTAATAAACTTCCATTTTAATCAACACCAAACTAACATCCAACACCGTGACATGACAACCTTAAACAGAAAAAACCTAGTTAAACTTAAAAAGACATAAATTTACAACATCAATGAACTTTTCAACATAGATAAATGAGACAATGATGATCATATACTATATACCTTCTGGAAATTAGTCTCGACATTACTTGATTCTTCAACTTTAATAATCTCGAAAATATGATCAATCAAATCCAACTCCCATGTATTCTTCTGGTTAATTTTCTGCATCCCAATCATAACACTTATTCAAAACATTATTATCTTACTTATCGAACTTTCAAATATTGTTATTATATGTATCTGGTTGGCTTATTATGACTTGCAAACCACAACATAACAAAATAGGCACAAGATACATACAATATCAATATCTGCATATATATATATATATATATATAGGGTAACACTCCGGTGAGAACACTCTTAAAATAAGAACGGTGAGAACACCTTAAAAACATCATTTTGATGCATTAAAAGTCCATAAAACTAACATAGTGTATAACTAATTATCATTATTTAAGTGTTTAACAACACATTCATCCGTCAAAATCGAAATAATCATGTTTTTTGTTTTGTGCATCCATCTTGGATGCATATTCATCAAAATGATGCATCCAACAAAAAACATGATTTTTTCGATTTTGATGAATCAATGTGTTGTTAAACACTTAATGATAATTAGTTATGCACTATGTCAGTTTTATGGACTTTTAATGCATCAAAATGATGATTTTAAGGTGTTTTACCGTTCTTATTTTAAAACTGTTCTTATTTGATTATATATATATATATATATACATTTTAAAATAACTTATCATATTTACATTTCACAAAAAATAACTAAAATCTCAATATATACACAGATAAATTATACATACATTTTCGCTAGCGAGTTTGATGCAGTTCTGAAACAAGTCCATAATCTGTTCAGGGCCTAAAAATTTATCATCCTTAGGATCAGCATTGTTATTATTAAGAGTGACCGGTTTTCGGCGTATAAAGGCGGCGCGTGCGGCACGGGCCTGAGCGCGTTCGAGGTTGTCATCGTTGGAGCCGAGACAAAAAGTGTTGTTGGCAGGAGGGGAAAAAATGGTGGTTGGTTTTTGTTTGTGTACTTGTGTTGGATTAGGGCTTAGGGTTTCTGCCATTTTTTATTATTTTTTTTCTTTGTGAAATTTGTAATTGGATTTAACTTTTGAAATGTTTGTTTGTTTCAGAGATTTTGTGGAAATTAGGAGCGCATTTTAATTTTATTTTTAATTTATTTTTTTTCCCGAATGGAAGTGATGAGGTTTGAGGAGGATTTATTTTCCCTCTCTTAATTTGAAACATGAACCTTAATTATTTTATGACACGCCTTCCATATAATCCAAAACATTTGTTTTTCTTTTAAAATAAAAATTTGAATTCAACGACATCACTTTCATATATCTAATTTCAATTTTAAAGAAAAATTCATATTTGAACCCCCCTGCTCCCCCTTTATCAAAATTTAAACAAAGGTTTTAGGTTACTCCATTTGCTATTTTATCTATTGATGATGAATATTTCTTCGTAGGATCTCAATGTAAATCACAAAATGTCTAAGCATATTGGAAACTTCAATAACAAGTTAACAAACCGTTTCATAATACTGAATCACATATTGAAATCCTTTTCACTTCAATCCAACCATTGTCGGCTTAAGCTTTCTAGTGGCTTTAAACGAGATCAATTTCAGGGCTAGTATACAAACTAAAGTAAATTATTATGTATAAAAAAATGTACCTTTCTAGCTGTTACTGTTTCCCTATTCTGCTATTGCTGGGTTGTTGTTGGAACCGATTTGTCATTCAGCGAATCAACGTATACACATAAAATAAAAATTATTTAATGTTGACAGATTAAACACTAAAGTTCTATTTCTAAGAATTATAAAATTTCATCCTTCCATTATCACTTATGAGAAAAGATATGCTTTTCCCAAACTAATGTCACCTATGTTTTTACATAGCTACATTCTCTCATAAAAAACTTTTATGAGAAGTTTGTATATATCGAATTAGTAGCTAACATTTCCCTTAACACATATGTAATTATTAAATTCGATTCTATGTTTTTTATGACCATAATGTTACGCAATTTATTTATTATATATAATTATTGCCACCAATGAGTGGACTTTAAATTTAATATGGTCTATTAGATTAATCTATTGCCTCATTTGGAACGTTTAAACTCTTCCTTTAAACAAGGACTTTATCTACAAGTTTGTTGCTTTGTAATAAAAAACGTGTGCTTAAACTATACCTTTTTAGTATATGCCGTATTAAGGTTCCCATTTAAAAAGGATAGTTAGTTGGCAAATTAAAATACATGTCACTATTAAATGTTACCCTTATGGCCTTATCCCTTATCTTAAACAAAATTTACTTTCACTGTACATTTCGATAACAACAAACCAAAGAGAAATCTTATGACTATTTAAAATTCAATTTCATATGTTTCCATCCAACAATTACACAAACTTGTGTGTATATATAAAGATACATTTCTAAGCTTTTTCTACAGTATTACTAATTAAATCATTAGCTTTTCAAATCATTGAAAATACAGATTCAAACACAATGGCTCCAAACAACAAAACAAATGTTACCTTGTCATTTAACGATTTCAAAAAACAAAAACTCGAGGATAACTTGAAAAAATGGAAGTGGGAAGAAGTGATTGTGCTTAGCGATGCGGAAGATGAAGAAGTTGACGATTTGCATTACGATGATGATGATGACAAATTTCCGAATTGCATTACGATGGTGACGATGATGATTTTCTTTTCTTAGATAACTTTGTGGTCTTGGATAATGTTCCTTTTATCGAAAATAATCTTAACCATGTAAGTAACATATCTACAATATTAACTCCCAACTTTTATTCAATGTATATTTTTAACAAAATAATGACGTTCTATATAGGAAAATTTGTAAGGTGATAATGAATTTGATATGTTCAATGACTTTGTTATATTGGATGAAATTCAACCCAACAAAGGTCATGCTAATCTGGTATGTAATAGCATGTCCACATTGTGTACGAGTGCTTTTCATTTGTCTTTTTTAATTCTCTTTTTATTTGCTATATATCAGATTTACGACGTTGACGATGAGATCCCAATTCATTCAATAAAACGAAGCAAAAAGGATCAAGTCGTTGTCAAAAGTAGAAACCACATGAATCGTAAGTGTTATCGTCGTAGGTGATGAAGATGATGAAGTTGACGACTAGATGTTTAGATGTCATTTATATCATCTTTCTTGAATAAGTTATTGGTTTAGTTGTTTCACTAACTATGTTTTCTATTTTACTTTTAGGTTGGTTTTTTACTTTGAATTATTCCATATAAAGTTGACTGCTTGTCATCTTTGAAGGATTTAATAAACTTTTTCTTATATTGGTGTTATATTGTGGTATGTTGGAACATAATCCATGTGATATTCTACATATGAATACTTTGAGTTGCTGATATTTATTCTGACATTATTTAAGCTAGGATCACGATATTAAATAAGATGTTACTTTAATATTAACGCATACAACATTTTGAATTATTTAAACAAGTCATAAATACAAATACTAGATACCATATAAGTACCACCTTTATTTGTAAAAAATGTTCGATTACTTTATTCGGCTGGTATTGTATTTCATATCACTCGATTAATTGTCAAGCTACAATAATACTTTTACATATGCATATTACAATATAAATATTGACTGAAAACAATTATAGATATAAGTATTAAAATGTGTAGCTTCATGAATAATATTTTAAAATAATAATATTTTAACTCTTTACATAAACCAAATATTAGTTGATTTATTTACTTTTATTCAGATTGTTTAACCAAATATAATGTCATCCAATAAACATAAATTTAGTGGGAATTTAACCAATAAACATGAAATTTAATCATCATCTAACTTTATGTATCATATATTAATTTATATTTACATTAATATATTTAAAGTATTGTTACAAACATTTTTTTAGGATTTAAATATAATGACTACGAGAATTATGCCATTAACAATAATAACCTAGTATTTTAGCATACAGATGAGAAAAGCATGGAAATTTATTTGGCAGCAAAATTTGTTAACATATCTTAGCCGTATTTTTGTTAAACATAACACTTATCTTATAAAATAGATGACTTTGTTACATATATAACACAGGAGGATTGAAATATTATAAAACTGATTTATAATCAAACTAATTGAGAAAATTTTGGAATTTTAATTTTCAATCACAATTTTCCCTCCACTTTTTAAAATAACATAACATTTCGTGTTTGAAATGGAAGGATGAGAAAGTAAAAAATGAAGATATAAAAAATGGGTTTGAAATGAAAGGCGTGAAAGATGATGCTTAAAAAGAATGAAAACACTTTACAATTCACTGCATAAATATGGATTTTCATAAGTGTTCGTATTATTGGTTTGAATACATCTCATTTGAGGTTTCTAACTTATGTTTGGATCCTATATTTTTTATGACTTTGTCATTTTGTTTCTTGACTATTATAAAAAATTTTCTGTTTTTTAGTGTGACATATAGATTTACTTAAATAAATGTTACCCGAGCTACGCACGGGTATTGTACTAGTTTTATATGTGTTGGTCGTGGGATCAATCCGTGAAAGACTGATAGTGTCAGGTATCCATTTAAATCCTAATCTACTACTCAATGATAAGTTTTTAGACAAAGAATAAAATGATTTATAAATTGACAAATTAAACACTGGAAGTCTATCTCAAAGAATAAAGTACAAAATTTCATACTTCCATTATCATTTATGAAAAAGACATACTGTAGTTTTCTTGCTTTAATACAACACTCGCAGTATCAAATACTACTACTCAGTTACATACAGGATTCTTTTTTTACAGAACCTTTATACATTTACATTACACTTGCATATTCCAAAAGAATTATATAAAAAAATTAGGAAAATTAAAAAAGATAGAAGTGATGGCAACTCCTGGTGAGACTATCTGCCTGACATGAGGCTAACTAAAGTCTGGTTTTCATAGAACGAGCCAACGTCCCAGTCTTCCGTGGACGATGAAAGAGTCATCAATGCAACCACGATGGATCTCATGCTTGGTCGTAGTTGAGGATTCTCATGTGTGCAAGCTTTGGCAAGTTGTGCCATCTGTATCCACATTCACAAATTTTATTATTTTCGTTCATTTTAAAATAAACTAAATATTATCATAGTGTAAATTGACCAAAGTGTAAACTTTCTTTGGTTTTCAATGCTATTTTTACAGAAAATTCAGGCTTTTCATCCAAATGATGGTTTCGAGCACTAAAAAGTTACCTTTCGAACAGAATCCAGAGGGTAGTTATCCCCAAGCCTAGGGTCTATCATTTTGACCAGGTCGTCTTTTGGGTCTGGCTGACTTAGAACTTCTTCAAACTGCAAAACGAGAAGGAATGAACTCATTAGTTGAGAGCGAATAAGCTGAACATCAGCATCTTATGAAAAACATTTGTGCTATTAAACTCACCATAGCAACTAGACCCTTCGATTCAGTTACAGAGCCATTTGCTTTGACTATGGCTTCCTTAGCTGAAATAAGTTCATAAAGTACAACACCAAATGCATATACATCTATCTTTGGAGAAACGTCCCCATATTGTGCATACCTGCATCCAATAATTATAGAAGTCAGTCAACAGCCTGTGCTACTAAAGGATGATCTCACTTTATATTAAGGTAAAGGAAAAATAAAACATTATGCAAATCACTAGCCGCCTAATTGGGCACTAACTTGAAGGTGGCAAAATAGGTGGGTTGGGAAATGGGTCAAAAAGGGTAAACATGAAACGGCTAACTGCTAGTATAGATCAGGTTAGGTTGCACCACAAAGAACTTTGTCTCCCTTTTTCAAAAAATGTATAAACTATTACTGTGACCCAATATGAGTATATGTATTATTACAATAGTAATGTATGTTTTTGAATTTTGATAACCGGATTTAGGAATGGATTGAAAATACACTTTGTGAAACATTTAAGCCATATGCCTTTGACCCCTTGCATCGGTTTCCCTTAGAAAATATCAAGTAGCCCATATATAATGTTAAAGATAAAAATGAAACCCAAATAGCCTAGTTCATACGTAATTGTAAATGGGTAGAAATTGTCAACTTTGACATCATCTACAACTCCAATGTAGGATTTATGAACCCACATACAACTACTTGCAACAAGACCAATGGGCCAGCTAAATTAATTAACTAAGTAAAAGAAGAAGATTTACTCTGGTGGCATATATCCGAATGTACCCACAAGACGTGTGGGCAAAGATGTACTTCCAACTTCAGTCAACTTTGTCAAACCAAAATCAGCAACCTAATAATAGTAAAGAGCTGGTCAATAAATCAGAACCACCAACGAAGTAGGAGCATAATGACCCAATAAATTACAAAAAATGAAGAGAGATTCGACAACATAAATTTGCAGACCTTTCCATGAAAATTCTTGTCAATCAGTATATTTGCTGTCTTAATATCACGATGAATATAGACGGGAACAGTATGTTCATGAATATACTCAAGACCCCTTGCTGAATCAAGGGCAATTTGGACTCGGGTAGACCATGGTAGAGGGTCTCGTCCTGGAAACGAACAATACAAACAACTTTAACTCCTGCGTTAAATGCATTCAATACCATACATGAGTTCTTGTATTTAATCATAGTTAACCTGATCCATGTAGATGTTGACTCAAGTTTCCATTTTCAATGTACTCGTACACCAAGAAAAGAGAGCCCTCGACACAATATCCTATCAAACGCACCTGCATTAGATATGGTCGAAACATGAAACATTATGCATCACTAAGATGAAAATAGCCAACCCATTAACAAAAAATGGGTTGACTAAAATTGTGTCAAATGTGTTAACCTACAAAAATGGCAAAATAAGAAATGGGTCAAAAGTGATCCAAAGTGTACTTTAACGTCAAAACCTCTTATATCATGTCACTAAAAGAATATAAATCAGCATTTTAACAATATAGTTCACGTGATCATATTATTAGATATTTCCAAGGGAAAAAATATCTTGTTTGGAACTTGGAAACCCATACCAAACAATTTTAAACATGATTTCTTGACCCAAACCATTACCCAACTTATCTGACCATCCATTTTACCACCTCTAAACACTGTATATCAACTCAGCAGTTCGAACTAAACACCTCTTACCAGGTTTAGGTGGTGAACATGTGTTAAAACCTTCAGTTCCGCTAAAAATTCTCTAGATGCTTGCATATCCATCTTCTTGATAGCAGCTTTCTGCACAACTTTTGACAAATTAAAAAAGCAACTATAAAATTTTGTGATGCAGATATATAATCAGGTTATAATACTGGGTCACAAATGCAGTTTCTGAGTTAGTAAAACATCGTCTTTGAATGACGCATGCAAAATGTGCTATCATGTACCATTAATGTATCTGCTAAATGTGGCATCATTGGAGATTGGATGAGCAGATTAATTAGTCAAAACAGGTAGGCAACTATTATGTACAGTTGGGCTGACTTGAAACACTTTTGAATAAAATAATTTTTCAGGTGTTAATGTGTTATGCATTAATATACATTTTGGGAAACTTTTGATCCAACCCATTTAACCGATTAGAAATAACATAAATCGATCCAACCCATTATAAGTTAAGAGGCTGAAATTTGCCACTAGTTCTAATTTGTACCAGATATAGGGATCAATAACCATTATTTAAGTAACTGCCGATCGAGCAATAAAAAAAAAACTCATAAGCAGCGAAAATCTAAAAAAGCCTGATTATAAACCTCGCCTCTGAGCTCTGCATAGTAAACAGCACCAAAACCACCTTGACCAATCTTATTTGCAAGACTGAAGTCATCTGTAGCACTTGAAAGCTCTTCATAAGAGAACTCCACAGATTTGTCAACTGTTATACCAGTAAGCCCAGGAGAGGTACCAGCAGGAAGACCACTGGAGTCTGAACCTCCAACTGATGTACCATTGGGGCCTAAAGAGAAGAGAAGTCATAAAACTTGTTGATACGGGCAAATAAAATGAGGGAAACATGTGTTATAAATGTTTAGAAACCATAGACAAGATGTAAATAAGATGGATACTGACTAATAATGTAATAAATCCACTTCACACAAACTTTTT
This sequence comes from Erigeron canadensis, assembly GCF_010389155.1. Taxonomy (NCBI): domain Eukaryota; kingdom Viridiplantae; phylum Streptophyta; class Magnoliopsida; order Asterales; family Asteraceae; genus Erigeron; species Erigeron canadensis. The sequence goes on from NC_057765.1 coordinate 28,868,287, forward strand.
CCACGTATATGATTACTCTTCTATGATAGTCAATCAGGTTAATTTTTAATAAACCTGTTTTCTTCAAATACATATTTCTTATAGCAAACTTGAAACTTACTATTAAATTTCTGTTAAATGCAAAGAGGTACTAGTAAGATTTTTAAAAAACGATGAAGTAAACAATTTACTATAAGGCATGGCATCCTTGTCAAGAAACTCACTATTAGTATATGTTACAAGTTAATCAATGTATAAATAATACTATAATATTCTCAATGTGAAACATCAAAACATTAACATCAATATCACCTCAATGAGCAATTAAATGTGCATGCAATTTTGATATTGGTACAAATCAAATGAAGTCCACCGGCTATATGAATCAACTTTATTCAAAATCCACCTATGGGTCCTAAAGGTGGAATAGGTGGAATGGGTAAAAATAAATTGAAACTATCAAAAGACAATTTCCCAAAGACACAATATGTTCAAATTACAGACAAGAAAGTGTACAATCAACCCATACTACAAGTGGCCTATTTCAACCTTAATCCACTTTGACCTATTACCCAACCCACCTCACTCATTTACCTGCCAATCTTTAGTTATTCAGTATATAATGAAGAATTATTGAATGAGATATACCTTGAGAAGACTGCATAAGTTGAACCTGAGCATTTTTTAACAAGGCCGAACTTGTTTCTCCCCTCTTCTTTTTGTAAATTCCATAATATAGACATCCTGCAAGTAACAGCACCCCGGCTAAGACTGCCACAACTATTCCAGCTATGGTTCCACCCGAAATTCCTGGTTTACGAAAGCAGATTTTAACTTAAAAACTCACATTTCTGTTCAACAGAATACGGAATAAGACGAGTCTGCAAAAATGTAAATGAGAGGCTGGGTCACCTGAGCTGCAAAAAAGATGACAGAATGGACTCGTCAAAAATGATAATAACAGATAATGAATTCAGCATATAGCATGATAATGAAAGATGATATGCACCTGCTTTTCAAGGGTGGATAATTTCCATTTTCATCTGCAGTGAAAAGAAAAACATTAGAGCACATCCACTTTTATAAAAATATTGAAGTTAGAGGACATACAGGACATACTAACTCCATAGTTGAACAAAGTTCTGAGAATTCACGAGTTTTTTGTGTTATAGAAGATTATTGGAGAATTGGCAAAACAAAAAACTCAAGCTTTCTTGATTTCCCCAATATAACTAAAAGACATTTTCACCATTTGAGATGCAAAATAAGTTACAACTTCCATATCTTGGGCCTCACTTACCAACTGCAAACTTACAGTTTTCAAGTTGACGATAAAAATAAAAATTCATAGAGAAAAAATATTCCTTTTCAAAAAATTTAAGAATAATAAGAAGAGATAGAAAATTGTGTCTATAAAGATTGAATAGTCAACCTCATTAAATTGAAAAAAATCACCTCTTGTTCTTACTCATTAACCAATTTCGTGTTTGAAATATCGAACAAAGTTTATGATGACACTTAGGATAACTTTGTAAACCAATCTTCATTTTTTGAAAACAAGTGTTTTTTTTTTTTTTGGTTTGCACGGTAAATGGGTAGACAGAAGGTTTTACTGTTCAGGTTATCAGGGGAGGGTGAGAGTTTGAGCAATCATTTCATATACCTTTCCCGGCCACTCCCCATGATGCTTACCTAGGAAAGTTCAAACCTGAGACTGTGAAGACATCCGGACGCCTAACCACTAGGACACCATGGTTGTAGTTATAATTTGGTTTGCACGTTTCCTATAGTGTAACCAAAAAATATAAAAAGCAAAAGGTTGCCAAATAAGAAGTAATGCTCTAATGTCCTATTTTGCTAGCTGCTAGCCAGCTCAATAGAAAAGAAGCAATACACAAGAAATGAAAAACAGGGGCAAAGATACATATAGCAATTCTGACCAGCATAAAACATACTTTGTTGATATAAGTAGGCATCTACATATAGTATAAAGAATCAAATCTATCTTGCTTCATTACACTTCTTCATTAATCATATCAAGATTATCTAAGAAAACGTATAACTTAACCTAAAGAGACATTGAACCATTTCATGGTCATTCCTAAATTGCAATCCTAGTCATCAACAAATAGCACAATCACATAGATATCCGGATTCCAGATCACATCAAGACTATATTACTAGCAGCCAGCCAAACCTCAACCTACTAACCAGTTGGCCCGAATATTGGACCATAAACTTCTATGTGTTCAGATATACTAGTACTGATAGTAAACTTTGAGGCCCCAAAATTTAGGTGCCCTGTACAAACAGCCCTGCCAGGATAACCAACACAAACCTAAACTACACGGAAAAAAAAGAAAAAGGAAACCAATCTTGAAACACTAACCTCTTCCCGGAATAAACACCAAACCGCGCCCTGCCCCAAAATCCGCATTAGGGTTATACCTCCGAACCAAATCCTCACTAAGATTCGCAGCAGAAGCAACCGAACTCAAACTCTCCCCAGTCCTAAGCGGAAACGTCAAAAACAACCCATAATCCTTAGAAACATCTTTATCACCACACGAACAATTCACGGTGACATTCAAAGTCCCGGTATCCGGTATTCTATTAGCATTATAATCATTAAACCTCTGAATCCAATCCACATTAGTCAAATTCGCATACCTTTGTTCCGCAACAACTTCATATGTATCTTGTGATTTAATACCATAAGTAAACTTATGTCCTAAAAAATCGCCATTTATACAATCGCATTCAAACGGAACATTAATCCTAACATCTGAAGGTATATAATCTTGGTTAGGAATAGTACCTCGATTATAACTAATTATAGTGTTTATATCAGTATTCATATATTGCGAAATCGACGTAAGATTATTTCCATTTTCGATATAATATGAACCTAAAGCTAAGCAACTACTGGCTCTAGAACAACTTGATTGGACTAACGATGCAAAATATATAAACAAAAACACAACAGACAACAGAATTTGTAACCTTAAACCCCTTAGTCTGAAATTGTGTAACATGATTTATGATTTTTTTTTGTTTTTTTTTGTTAGGGTTTCATGTGAAAGAGTTGACCTGTGAAAATGTTTGTTCTGATGATGAAGATTATATGATTGAAGAAATTATAATAGTAATATTTGGGTTAAAGAATATTTATGGAATAAATGGAAGGTGAAGTTTGACCGATTAAACAAAAAAAAAATGTATGTCGGGTTTTATGTGTTGGCGTGTTTGACTAAGTTTGATTATTGCCGCCATTGAAAGTCTTCGCTTTTTGTGTTTTTTTTCTCACTTCAATTTCTTTGTTTGACTTATCTAGAACTAGCACGGTACTCGCGCAATGTGACGGTAGTCAGAACGACGATGGTGTATTGGTGGAAGCGACTGTTGGTAGTGGAGGCGGTGTCAAGTGATGTAGATAATTGATTTAAAAGGTTAATGAAGATATTTTAAAAGATAAAAGACTGGTAGTGTAATTTATTTTACATAATTTCCTCATGTAACATTTAAAGAGATAGTTGTTTTTTTGTATTAGATAGTATAAAAGTATAGATTAGTGTATAAGAGAATTAAGATTAAGAAATAAGGGTATTTTGGGTATAAAAAAGTGCTGAAATTTCCTAAAATAGAGAATTCAATATGTTTTATAAAGGGTTATAGATATTCGTTTTTAGTTTTTACTACATCTCTCAGTTTCTAACACAGATCAACACGACACGACTTGATCTTAAAAGAAATTTCGTGTTAAGCCTTAACATGTTTCGTGTCTTAATAAGTTTGAAGCTGTCTTAACATGCCCGGACCTGTTAAGACACGAAAAGATCTGTAATATACATATGTGCCGAATGAAACCTCCTAAGAAACCTGTTAAGATCAGACAAGACCTCCTTTTAGCAGGTCTCTTACACTTGAGTGATAAAAATGATCGGGTGGATCTGTGATCTTTTAGATGCTATGCACTGATGATTTGTGAAAATAAATAAAGGCTACAAAATTGATTTCTATAATATTAAGAAACTATAAGGGTGTAATTGGTAGGAGGAAATAAAGTTAGAGAAATGGAAATGATACCATTTCCCTTGTTTGGATGGTTAGAGAAAAAGGAACACGGAGAAAAGTAACTCTCAGAGAAATTAGTTTGTATATGTTCTCATTTCTTTCCATTTTGCAAAGAAATCATATTAGTGAAGCACATTTCTCCGTTGGATTTTTCTAGAGAAATAGTCACACTTTTTTAAAATGAGGGGTATAAATATTTACATCACGTGAATGACACATTTTTCGCCAAATCAAAATCCCTCCAAACCCTAGCCTCTCCAAACTAGTTCAATAATCAACCAATCCTCTGCTCCTTCATTGCCTTTTTCTCCCTTTTCAAATCCAGGAGCTTTTTTCATATCAAAAATCCTACACTGAAGTGTGTTGTGGCGGTGCAGTGCCGATGGGAACAATGGTTGGTTGGGGTGGTGAGAGATGGACTGATGGTGATGTGTATTTTAAGTTGGGTAAAAAATGTTATTGGCTTTGTATCTATGTGTGTGATGTAGGATAAATAGTTGGAAGAACAAATAAGCTATCCATGGATGCTCTGATGATTCTTTGATGCTACCATCAAGAAAGAAAAAAAAAAAAGAAACAGTGGGATGAAATCTTGGAAATCTATGTTATCATCATTTAATTATTAACTTTAAAGATATATTTATTATATTTTTAAAATGTAAATTAAGGATATATATAATATAATATGTAATTATAAATAACAAGTAGATACACTTTTTATTTCTAAAGTTTCAATTTTTTATAAAATTAGATTGATGCGTCTATTTTCATTTCTTTGCTTTTTCTTACCAAACATAAAATGATTTCCCCTTATTTTTAAAATTGAATTATCTGTCATTACCAAATAAAAGAATTCAATTTCAATTCTCAATCAATTTCATTTCTCTATCCATTTCATTTCTTAGAATTTCTCCCTACTAAACGTGCCCTAAGTTATACACTAGTACACGACAAACGAAAAACACAATACCAAACCATGACCCGTAAGCTTGATAAAAAACAACTAAAAAACCTAAAACGAACTTTAAATGACCGAGGTACACAAAATGCAAGATCTTGACAAAATCAGGAAACATGTTGATCTGATTAGAAACCTTCCTCACTACAAGAGAAACTATAATCGGAGAAATTTTCTTTTTAAAACGACATATTATCAACTCTGGTTTAACCTTTACGTGAAATGGGGCATTGAAACAAGATAAAGGAGAATAAAGAGTGTGGTTCGGTTCTCATCATGCTGGTTCCAAGTTGCAACTGATCTATGTTGAGGTGTACAGAGTGGTGAAACTGTATACCTATGGCAACCAAAAACGATTTCAGGGATGGATTAGTACACATATGATCGACTTAAAAACATAATTAATCAGATTGGATTATAAAAGTTGAGTTGAACCAAGTGATAATCAATTTAACACTACTAGAAGTGTATGCTATAATATATCAATCAGAAGGAGGGGTCAGAGAGTGATTAGTCTCATCCAACTAACACAATTTCTTAACTTTCATCTCAAATTAATGACTAAATCAACATAATTTTATATAGGGATTAGTTTCCTCGAATGTAAGAAACTTTGAACAAATGTCTATTGTAGGAAATAACTAAAGTTGTGTGTATTGTATGTAAACAACTTTGAAATAATGTTTATTGTATGTAAGAATTTCGTTTCAACCAATTAAAATCTGACAAGTGACACCTGTATATGGTTGACACATATGTTTTCTTACATACAATAAACATTTTTTCAAGTTACTTACATACAATACACATAACTTTAATTTTTTCCTACTATAAAAATTCGGTCAAAGATAGTTACATTCCCTTTTATATAACAGCGCCTTCCAATCCAGCAACCAACCTCATTTAATGTCAAATGTTAGTTTCGCCACAAATGTCATTTTGATCCTGATTTCAACTCCAAAATAAAAAGATCGATCGTCACAAACGTTTTCAAATTCAGATTACAATTAAGAAATTCATGAAACTGAAACAAAGACGTAATTCATGAAATTGAAACAATTATCCAAATCATAAAATTAAACCGATGACAAACTAATTTCAAAAGCGAATGTAGTTCATATCAGTTAAGCATCAAGTAAAAAAACTTGAAGGCGAAACCATACTCTCCACATACTCAATCCCATGGATCCTTCGAAAATAGCTAGGACTTGCAGAAACATTTATCACTTTATGCGAATGTGTCATGACGTCATAGATAACGAGTTCTTGGAATGATTCAACCATTATGAGGACTATCCCGTCATCCAAAATACTTACAGGGCTGTACCGGAACTCTGATTTCAAATTTAACGCTAATGGAGATACTTCTGACCATGACTTCTTAACACCTTTCTTCGTCATTACCCACATCTTAAATCGATTCCCACTTTGATTCCATGGATAATTCTCATTCCGAGTGTTTTTTTGAGCAACGATGCAAAGACATCCATGTATCGTACCCAAAGCAGACGACATGTAACGATACCTATCTAATAATCCATCACAAGGTACATTTATATACAAAAGCTTCATTTTGTTCACATCGAGAGCCACGATCTTGCACTCTTGATCGTTGTACTTGCTATTAGCGATCCAATACAAACGCCCATTTGCAAACATACCCACATTGTTCAAATAGTTAGCATTTTGAACGAAGTTTTCTAACACGGTCCATGAATTCCTTTTAGGACTGAAAACATCACAAGTATGCCGGTTAGAAGAAGAATACTCACAACCTCTGAATCTAACTATCTTTACGTCATCCGGGATGGATGAACCATAACCAAATCCATAGACATGGTTATCACTATTATTGCATTGAGAATGCAAGTCATCACGAATCGGCTTCTTTTCACTTGTAAATGGATTATATAAAACCAAATGAGTTTTAACAAGTAGCGGGTCATGACTAAGACAATCTTGAATGACTAAAAGGACTATCCCGTTGCATGATCCAACAAACGTGACAACTTTACCTTGTTCAAGCTTCCCAAAAGGTGAAGAGGAAGAAAGAGTGACCATGGAACGAGTGGTGTCGTTTTCATAGCAAACATCGACTGGTACGAAGGGAAGAAGGATCTTTCGATCACCTCCCCATGACTTGATATAGTACGGGTCTGATAAAATACGATTCCAACGCTTACATACGTATTTGACATTATACACCAAGAGGTTTATGGGAAGCCGAAGAAATATATTATGTATAATCTCGGCTGGCATAAATGAGATGTGCCCCATTTATTATGATTTAAAAAAAAATGAATAGTAAATAGTAACTTATATACTAATATGCAAGCAGTAATGAAAAATTATTTTATTTTACCTGTTTTATAAGCTGAAAATGGAATCGAGATCGAGCGATAACTCTAGCTTGGAGGTGTCAATTTATAGTATGAGTGAGTCGGACTTCAATTGTTTTGGGCTGGATGGGCTGGGCTCTCTATCTTTATCTTCTTCTTTTTTCTTTTTTTTTTAAATCTTTATAGATAATTAACTAGATTGTGAATTTCAGATTAATATGAAAGAGATTTTCAAATCTCTCTAATTATTGGGATGGTTATGGTTATTTCTTACTTTAGTAAATTGTATCTTAAACTTGTTTATACTAATACTTTAAATTTGATGACTAAGTAATTCAAAAAATATTATATAAACAATAATCTATTGGTCTAATGAGTAATGACGAGTCATCAAGGTTCGATCCTTTAAGTTGTAGGTTCGATTCCTGTAAAGTGCAAAATCGACCCCAGTTAAATATCTCGGTGGTTGAACTGAGTGCCTATGCTGGCTGGTACTTATATTTGTATTACTTTACATATAGTTATACAAATGTGTACATAAATCTGTCTACTTTCAGTTAAGATTCATCATGGTGGTACTTTAATTAATTAACAAGTTATATATATATGGTAATCTATTTCTGTAAGGGTTAAAATAATACATTTATCATAAAATTTATGAGTAATTTTTTTTTTTATGATCGATGAGTGCAACCCATAGCTAGAAATTACTCGTAACAGTTACTCCGCAATAGGAGTTATTAAGTAATACACCAGGACAAATGAGAAAATGAGTTAAGGATATGGCCAGAGGGCGGGTCGGCTCATTGCATCTGATCTACACAATTTGGTACTTGTTTGAGAAATTATGAACATATTGGAAACTACACTTTTAGTACAGTATCATTGAAACTTTATAATCGTTATTTTTGCCCAATTTTACGGCCTTCCTTCTAGTTGATTCTTGTACATAATCAAAAGAAATTGAAGTTCGAAATAAAATTGCATCAATACAAGCAACTAAGGTATCATCAGAGTGTGTTTGTCATGAGCCAATTTGATCATGATTTCAAAAATCCAAAATAAACACATATATATCCTCACAAACATTTAAAATTTCTCATAAAAAAATGACCAACTAATTTATTCAAAAGCAAATGTATAGATGGAAGAACAAATCAATTAAGCATTGATTATTTAAACAAGCTTGAAGGCGAAACCAAACTCTCGACATACTCGATCCCATGGATCCTCTGAATATAGCTAGGAGTTGCAGAGATGTTTATCACTTTAGGCCAACCTTTCTTCGATCAATGCATCATAGATCACGACTTCTTGGAACGATGTAATCTGTATGAGAACGTTCCCGTCGTCCAAAATACATATAGGGCTGTATCGGAACTCAAATTTCAGATTTAACTTAAAAGAAGATACATTCACCCATGACTTGTCAACACCTTCCTCCTTCATTTCCCACACACTAACGCCATCACTTTTTAGACTAGTAGCCATTTGAGCGACTATGCAAAGACATCCATTCAACGTACCCAAAACATCTAATTTATATACATTAGGATTAGGAAAATGTATATCCGAAAGTACCACGAATCAGCATATGTCACGAGGACGATTATCTAATTTATATACATTAGGATTAGGAAAATGTATATCCGAAAGTACCATGTTGTTGACATCGAGTGCTAGGATCTTGCAGAACTCATTATTAATCCAATACAAAGATCCATTTGCAAACGTACCCACATCTTTCAACGAGTCAGCATGTTCAACGAAGTTTTCCAACACAGTCCATGAATTCGTTTTAGTACTGAAAACATCACAAGTATGCCGGTGGTTATCGTTAGTACTAGAAGAAGAATTAAAGAAGAATACTCACAACCTGACAATCTTTAAGTCATCCGGGTTGGATGAACCGTAACCAAATCCATATATATGCTTAGAGCTATTATTGCATTCAGAATGCAAGTCATCAGGAATTGGCTTTGACGAGTGATTTCATGTGACCGATCACGGAAATCTTGAATGGCTAAAAAATAAATACTCCTAATAAATTAAATTAAATAAATAATAATACGGGATATATACGGTAAGATATTTGGAGTAGGCTCCAAGCTAGGCTTCACAAGTGCTACATTTGACCTTTCATATATACAAGTTTTACAAAAATGACCCTTTTATAGTTCTATCTCAACTATCGATCAAAAGTAAAGAAGAAAGAGTCATGACCAATATAATTCTTGTACAAATTAAAACTTTAATTAGTTTGAAAGAGAATCATATCTGCGATGCAATACAAGCACTAATAAATTTGTCAAATAAGAGTGTATGCTATTAATTAAATATATATGCCGAAATTTGATCAAGATTTCAAATTCAAGATAAAGAGATCCATCGTCACAAAACGTTTTCATATCAAGATTAGAATTGAGAAAGTAATACATATATGGAATTGAAACATATATTAATATCCAAATCATAAAAAACTGATGACAAACTAATTTTACTAAAAGCAAATGTACTAGAAGAACGTACATATTAAGCATTAATTAAACAAACTTGAAGGGGAAGCCAAACTCTCCACGTACTCGATCCCACATGATCGTATAAAAATAGTTATGAGTTTCCGAAATATTTATCACTTTATGCCAACGTATGAATACGTCATAGATGACGAGTTTTCTGGACGAAGGAATCGGCATAAGAAAGATCCCGTCGTCATCCAAAATGCTTATATGGGTGTACCGTATATCTGATTTCAATTTTAATATATTCGAACGAAGACTCTTTCAGCCATGAACCTTTCCCCTTCATTGCCCACACATTAAACCCACACCCGTCACTATAAGTAAGACTTCGAGCGACTATGCAAAGGAATCCATTCGGCGTACCCAAAACAGAACACTTTTGAAAAACTAACGACATTTGACGATGGTATAAAATAATCCATCGGGTAACTCTATAATCGAAATTACCATGTATTTGAGATCGAGAGCCACTATATTGCAAACTTGATCGTTGTAACGTACCATTATTAGCAATCCAATGCAAAGACCCGTTAGCAAATGTACCCACCTTATGCAACCGGTCAGCATATCAAACGAAGTTTTCCAACACGATCCATGAATTCGTTTTAGGACTGAAAACATCACAAGTACCCTCTAATTCTAACAATCTTTACGCCATCAGGGGTGGATGAACCGTGACCAAATCCATATACATGATGAACATCACGACTATTAATAATTTTAATAATGCATTCAGAATGCAAGTCATCAGGAACCAGCTTCTTTACACTCGTTAACGGATTATATAGTTTAATTGATAGAAGCACAATCCTTTTGGGTTGCCCTCGAGATTCAAATAAATAGAATTGATAAAGGAGAAGAAAAATTTCTATTGAGAAATTTATCCCACATCGGTGGGATAAAAGAACCAAGAAGGCTATCCAAAGCTATATAAAGGGCCTTAGGGATTCATTCTTTTTGTATATCTTGGCTTGAGTATTCCCCTCCTTCTTTCTCCTCTTGAAAAAACTTTTCTATAGTTCATCCACACTTAGTTATTTTTTTTGAGTCGTCGGGTGTGATTCCATTAGAGGCACAACATTTGTGGTACTCGCTTCCAAGAGATTTGGAGGGATAATTTTAGTTGTTTACTACAACAACTAAAAGGTATGTATTTTATTTATTTATTTATTTTCTTTAGTAAGTTTAGATTTTTTACTAGAGTATTAGGATTATTATTTTATATTCATAGTTATAGGTTCAATAGTGATAACATAGATCCTGTTTTAGGTTGCATACTCCCTTAAAAGTTTAAGTTAGTTTGCAGTGCCTAAAACCAATCAGTGGTATCAAAGAGTAAGGCTTGTTTTCAATTGAATTTGCTATAATTGTTGAATTGATTAAGATAATGATCTAATAATCATTGTATTTTGAAAAGTGTTAAAATACACCTTATACTATATGTAAAATTAAAAACTTAATTATTACTATATGTATAAGAATAAAGTCAGTCGAATCAATAGTAGGCCTCATTCACGAAGCTGGTCTATAAGGGGGGTATAAGGAAACTGCCTATAAAATGATAGTTTAATGGGTGTCCACTCTCACCCACCGCTTTTTTGATTAGTGGAGGGTTGTTAGCCGAACGGGTTTGATAGGACTATATTAATTCTCATTAAAAGTATAATGATAATAAAAGTAACTAAACCTCTTACTTAAATTCCAATCTTAGTTACTTTAGAAAAATGTGAAATTGTATGCTAACCCATGAAATTGCACATTACACTTTATAAGTCGTTAGTGGAGCGTGCGTGGTTAACCAGCACACTAATAGGGACTGATAAAGAGTTATAATGGGTATCTCATAAATTGTCATTGTTGATGGAGCGTGTGTGGTTTACCATCACATCAATTGAGATGATAAATGACATTGAGGTTACCAAGCACATTTGTATGGTTATTCATATCTTGTTTGTGATCCTTGGTATCCCAGTCACAAATGAAAGAGCATAATCTGTGATTAAACATGCCATTGAATAGTTTCAATGAGTCTCAAAAGACCTACATGTATGAAATTTGCAATTAGATTACGACATCCCTTTTCTAAGTTGTGAATTTCATAGTTGGTACCTAACCTCGATATTTCAATTTTGAGTTATATTAAGTTAAGTTTTTATCTAACTCAAACTACCTTTCTTTTAGAAATGGCTACCCCTAGTGAGAAAATCTCGGCCGTTGTTTGCTGGGAAAAAGAAAAGAAGGGTTTCATTAATCGGAAGCCGATTCAGTTTATATAATGTTGGGCCCAACAACTTTTGCTACCATACATTAACACCGCCTTTTCAATTTGCTCCATACATTTGATGCTTCATGTATCCATATCTGACAAGAACAACCCTTAGGCATGCATTTGGTTTGGGCTAATTGTTATCTAATTAAATCCATATCCATATCGAATCATATGTATCATTGGCTAATTGGTTTGGGCTACTTTTTCTTTTACTACCTACGGCCTACGGGGAGAATAATTTAAGAGCCCCAAAATCAATTTTTTGTATTATTCTTTGACAAATACTATATCAAATCGAGTATACTATCCATAGCGTCTATATTATCCATCCTAGATATAGAAAAATATCAATTTTTTTTTATATATTTTGGTTTTTTTTATTTTTTTAATAAGATGCTGGTAATTAAGGAGTATATTATTCCTTTCTTGAATGGGCAACTTGTTAATGACGATCTTGTAAAGATGTAGCATTTTATTGACCCAATACTAATAAAGTTTGACCCAATACTAATAAAGTTTGGCCTGTTTGACATTAAGGTCCAACAGGGGGGTTGCCCGGTTGGCTCATTCCATTTGATCTAACACTAATGATGAAGACGACAATAATAGAATATTATAGGGGCATCTTATATAGGAATTCGCGCAAGCAGTTGAGTTGACCAACTTTGGCATAGATCATAAATAAAAAAAATTAAAAAAAGGAGAATTAAGAGTGTGGTTCGGTTCTCTATCATAAGTACATATATGATCGAGTAATTGGAAACATAACTATATATATTAACGAGGTCTTAAGACCCGTGCGTTGCACAATCAGGATGAATTATATTTGTTTTCACGTAATAGTTTTAATTGAATATTAGTATTTTGATTGTTAGCGTATGGTTATTTGTTTTCACGTAATACTTATATTTATATATTAGTATTTTGATTGTTAGCGTATGGTTTAAAATTGATTTATAGTAGAAGGGTGTTGAGTTGTGTGTAAAAAAAATTAACTACGAAGCATTGACTTGATGTTGTAGATGATGAGCTTAATTACATATTTTTCGACATGTCATTAAAGCCCGTATTAGCAAATGGAAATAATATAAGGTTGGTGAATAATTTAGAGAAAGTTAGCATGGCACACATAGAAATATAAACTTAGAGTTCATGTGAAAGACGAAGTAAGATACATATTAGAAAAGATAATACGGGTTTAGTTTCTAATCAAAATAAGTAGTATATGCTGGTGAACATGTAACACGAAAAGTCATATCATTTTAAAGTCAATAGAAATGAAAGAAGGAAATTGAAAGATCCATAACTGGATGGCTATGATAATGCTGGGAATGAATTTTGCTCTATTTTAAAGGTGAATTGGATTTGATATCGCTGATCCTCGTTCATCTAGTTTTAGCGTACGTGGTCTGAAGTTGTATTTTCTAGCTTGTTCTCTCTAATTTATGCCGATGTGTATGGCATTTTTCATGTTGATCACATCCCAGTGCCTACAAATCATGACAACAATCGGGCTAGAAGACTCTTTGTGAAGTTGATTTAAAGTTTTTTAGGTTGTTTTGCAACAGTAACATTACTCTTCCCCATTTGAACATGTAATGATTTCAGTAGGGAAGAATGCAAAGTAATGAGAAGTGAATGATGAATTCCTCATATATATATATAGACCCTAATTAGTACATTACTTAGTCTCTTTCACATTTCATCCTTTGAACTTCCTAATCATCATCAATATAATCAATTACAAACTCTTTCAATAATGCACATACCTACTAATAAATCACATGACAAATCAAGAATTTATTACCCATGCTACATACATTTGTAAACCATGCAATTAGAGTTATAGCAACAGTTATGAAGAAAGATTATTTTAGTTTTAGTGTTTATTAATGACTCAACTTTTATATTATATATTATCTTAGTTTTAGAGCTGATTAATGACTCAATTTTTATATTATATAAGGATATAGATAGATTATATTACGTAGATAGATTTACTCGATAAACAACCATTAAGAATTTTAAGTCATTGAGACTTAATTTTAAGTCATTAAGAAGATATATAAAATCATTAAGAAGAAGATACACTTAAAGAAGAAAAAACACATAATAGGCTTTTATAGTCATTAACAACAAAAATAAAAAGACATATTAGGGTTTTAAAGTAATTATTAATAAAAATGAGATTATTAAGAGAGATAATGTAGTTTTAGTATTGATGGCAAAACTCAACTTCTATATATATCTATATATTACTTATAAAAAAATAGTCTTTTTTATTTTAGGAAATGCTGAATGTTACTCCATGCAATATTACAAAAATAACTCTCTCTTCTTTTTTATAAATACCTTCTTTTTCATTCACTAATTTAATTATCTCCATAGATATATCTAAAATACCCTTAAAGAAATAAATTATACTCGTCGTCACCACCACTTGTCGCCGCCGTCACCACTACATTACCACCGCTGCATTGTGGCGGGCAACATGCTATTTATATATATATATATATATATATATATATATTAATCAATCGTAGTTAATGGTCTCATCTCAACTGAATCTTAGTTACACAATTTGGTACATCTAGCACCGTAGATAATTAATGAAAATATTTAAAGATAAATAATTAATGTTAAAGTAATTTATTTAAAGGTCAATGGAAATTATTAATAAAAAATAAGTGTATTTTTATATAAAAAATTGCTGAATTTCCTAAAATAAAAATTTCAAAATATAAGGTTTAGATAATTGATTGAGAAATTAGGAGTATCTTAATCTTAATCTTATCTTAATTTTAATCTTAATCTTAATATATACTATAAGACAGTTGAACTAATGACTAATTAACCAATCAAATTGCTTAATTTTATCAAATTGATTCTCGCTTATGTCATCATTTAGATTAACTGCAAATTAAAAATTCTAATAATTATTATCCAAATATATTATTATATAAGTATTTGTAGAAAAAATCTCATTAATTTACACTTTTTTGTTTTCCATCAATAATTTACACTTTTTACCCCTGAATACTTAATTTATTTATTTTTAGCCATTAAGTAGAGAAGATTTTTTTAAAATTTTCAATCATTTAACAAATAAAAAAATTTCAACATATGAAATATTATCTACAAAATTATTTTTCAAAAAATGAAATAGAATATATGTGTTCAATGTTCTAGAAGTGTATTCTTTTTTAGTTTGTTTTACTTACAACTTTTACATTTAAATTTAAATTTAAATTTTCTCCCTTTATATATGTATATATATGTATATTAGTTTTACGTATTAACGTTTAAAGTTATAATTCACTCAAGTTAAGAGTCTTAATTGCTATTTAATTATCATAGGACAGGTGATTGAAAATAAACTTTTTCGTGTTATGAGTCTGCATCATGATTAAAGACATATACTTGAATGTCAAGTACATGATCACAAGTATGTTTATATTTTAATTGTTAATTATCTTTCATAATGATATTTTATTATGGCTACAACTGGTTACAAAAAGTTATATAATGGATAAATTATTATAGCATGTGTCTTGTGGAAAAAACAATTTCATCAATATACCTTAGTTAATAATGATAGTGATAAACCTGTGATTATTGCACAACAACTTGCAAAGTATAATCCTTTGAACCATATATTATCAAAAAAAATTATAAGCTTTAATGACTTAAATATATGAAGATCTAATATTAATAATTAATATCGTAAATACCGTGTTCAGTGTTGGACACGGGTCTAAAATCTAGTATTGGAAACTATTTGGTACTTATTAATTTGTCCAAATTTAAGGCTTTCTTGTTCTGGCTGATTCGTAAAAGTATATAGTTTCCAAATTAACTGGAGTGTATGCAATAATTGTTGGACACCATTCAGGAAAACAACAAGTTTATTGAAGATACATTCGAATTACAATAATTAAATTACAAGTAAATTAAGTAGTACTAAACAATACAAGAATACAAATAAAGAACATAACAGAAAAAGAAAGAAAGGCAAAAAACGGGCTGAGGATATGGTTAAACCAAGGTCCCTTAAAACTGATTTTGGGCCACCCAAGTGAACCCGACAGTTCCCCAGGGTACAACAGCCATAACCGAGCCATACTGAACTAGCCAAAAATAAAGACGGCTCAATAGCGGCGATGCGAGCATGCTAAGTGCAAAGTGCGCCGCTAAAACGCCACATTACGCCTCATCGCCCACGCCCCCGGTCCCGGTCCCGGTCCCGGTCCTGATCTCGGGCTCGGGCACGGGCGCGTCGGGTGCTTCGCACCCTCCTAGCTCACTTGGGGTGTAGCCCCTTATAAGGAATTATAATTCCTCCAACACTCCTCCTTATAAACATACTTAATGTTTATTCTTCTACCAATGTGGGACACACTCACATTAGTTAATTATTCTTTCAACTCCTTTTAACATATCTATTAACTTGGATATTCTATGTTATTACATAAAATTTCCAACAATCCCCCACATTAATAGATATGGTTATTAAAGATAAATTCCGACAGTCAAGTATTGCAGGATAAGTAGGTGTTACCCTTTGAACTTTCCTTTGTGAGTGCACTTAGTCTTCTAGCAGTTAGTAGAACTTGATGTCTTTGAACTAACTCCTTTTTACGTAGACGTTATTGCACATCACACAATACTTTCCCTAGTCTGGTTAACCCCTCACTTTCGTGTCCGTTATGGTCATGGAACACTATCCTGGTTCTGCGAGAGCTCTAGGAATTGTGCCCCCACAATTCCATTCGAAGCGACCACACTTCTCTCTAACATAGGTGATTGCTCACAATCATTAAAAGCTATAAGCTTAACCTCTATGATATCATTGATTTGATATAGGAATGGACTAGGAAAAATTTGCAACTCACTTTATTGTGGTGGATTCTCCCCCCCACAGTGACTGTAAACTCCCTTTGATGTTTGGGGTACTCCCCACAATGACTTCCTCTATTCGTACAATTAGGTTATCCTATTGAACCTTGATGTGTCATATTTTATACCATTTCCCACGTGACTTTAGAACCAATTATTCGTCATTTTGATAGTTTTATATCCAACTTTCGATGCTTTGAAGGTATGTTGAGTGTTTTCAGGTTGGAAATTGATTAGACGAATGAATTGGTCGATTTTGATGAGTTAAGGAAGAAATGGGAGAAAGATTCGGGTGAAATCGAGCGAAAGACGAAGAAAACGAAATCTGGAAGTTGTAACTGCCGTTAGCCCAGTAACGACCGTTACATAGGTGGTTTGTGGTTTCTCCTGTAACTGGCAGTTAGAGAACTAACGGCCGTTAGAAATCAACTGAAGAGTAACGGCCGTTAGCCCAGTAACTCCCGTTAGGCCTTAAGTATAAAAGTAACGGCCGTTATCCCAGTAACGGTCATTACACGCGTGTTTTGTACATAGGATTAGTTAGGGTTCTGCACTTTTGGACGAATGGATAACACAATTTTGATAGTTTTCTCATACTTAGGAATATTTTGGGAGCAAACAAGTGATTAGGGTTTCGCTTATTTTCAGCTTTGGATTGTAATCATCATTGCTACCGGATTATCATCATTCATTTGGTATAATATGATTTCCTCTCTATTTGTTTGTTCTTGCATTTCTAATATGAATAGCTAAATCTTCAGCACCCGCTTGGGTAGTAAGCATGTCATAGGGTCGAATTGATGTTGCTTGTGAATGTTGAACAAGGTTTATATGTTTAATCGAAGATCCACATTTATTTGGATTTAAATATTGTTTTCAACTTTTATATTAATTGATTGATAATTGTAATTAGAAGTTCGGGAGAAATCTATGTCATTGTCAATTGATTTATGAAATGGTTAATCGGTCTGTAATTAACCTGAAATCGTTGGAGTTCGGGAGAAATCAACGATGAAGATTAAAAACAATTAAATTCATTTCGAATGTGTAAACGTCTATGATAGAGGGATCTGATTAGGCGAATAAGCAGTTCGGGAGAAAGCTTTCAAAAGATTAAATCATAAAATCAACTCAGGAATTTAATGCTTAACTGTTTAGAGGAGAAATTAAGTGCGGGAGCAATAATTATCTATTTAGCAGTTAAAGTTTCAAGTATAACGGGAGTTCATCTTGTCTACTTTTTGAGTCGTTCAACAAATGCAAGTAGTATTTAGACCCGATGATTGGCATGTGAGCTGATCCAAGTAGGTGTTCATTTTTAAATCTGTGTTAAGATTCAACCAATCAAATACTCTTTGCGATTAATCCTACGGGATTACTGACTTTCTTCACTAACTTTGCAACGTGACAATTCGGTCACAAAACCCCCCTTTTTAATCTGAATCACTTTACTGTGACAATTGCTTATTAAGTCCTTGTGTTCGACCTCGGTTTACCAAGTCAACTATATTGCAGACGAACGGGTTCACTTGCTAGGTATTTCGTGTTCATAAATTTAAGACTAGAAAATACACATCAAGTTTTTGGCGCCGCTGCCGGGGACTTGAATTAAGTAATTGTTAGTTTTGTGATTCAATCCTTCCTTGCATTCAATTATGAGGAAGTTAATTGTTTTTAATAGATAGATTTTATTTTTGTTTCAGTTTTATTTTGTTAGTTTCTGGTGCGGTTAACGGTTTTTCTTGTGGTGTTTGTGCAGATGCTTTGTAGTTGATGAACACAAGAACCTCTGGTTGACCTTTGCTTAGTTCTCAATCTAATCCAGGGAAAGCCAGACGACGCTTAATCAGATCAAACAACACGGAGCCTTTAAACACCGAAAACCGTGACCACCCGGACGTAGATTTGGATAAATATTACTCAAAGGAAGGTTCAACGTCCGAGGTGCGCTTAAGTCCTAAATTCTTCGAAGGTAGTGGGTTGTTCAAAACTGGTGATAGTTCAGGGGAAGAAGATAATCGGGATAAGACTGATCAACAGGATTTAACCGAGATTCCTAGAGAAAATCCTCAGCCAACTCAACCAGTCAGAGCCAGGAGAATGGGTGATAGAGAGCCGGAAAACCCCAATAACCGTCTTTACGGTGACCGTAGGAGAAATATCCCTACTAATAGGGGCACTCCTATTCGCCTTCCAACCACTGGAGTAAACTTTTCTCTTAAAGGAAGTCATTTGAAAAGTGTGGAGGAGGAGAAGTTCGATGGGGTGACGAATAATGATCCATATGGGCATTTGGAAAGGTTCGAGAAGATTTGTAGGTTTTATCACTATGGCGCGAACCAAGATGACAATGTGAAGCTTGAGCTTTTTCCACTTACTTTATGTGGAGGAGCTAAGGCATGGTTAAAGGAGCAACCAGATGATCTGTATACGACTTGGGATGAGCTTCGTGTTGGGTTCATTGATGAGTTCTATTCTATCAGGACTCAGAGATAGTTGGAGAATAAGATCCGATCATTCACTCAAGATCCGGGGGAAGATGTAGTAGATGCCTGGAAACGATATAAGGAGATGATCAGGAATTGCCCAGGAAACAATCTGAACACGGAAGCAGTGGTTGAGATCTTCTATGATGGGTTGCTAAAGAGAACTAGAAGGGAATTAGCCGGGGCATTTGGAGGTAGTTTGAATAATGTCACCCCGGCTGAAGGATACAAAATCTTGGATGATATGGCCAAGGAATTCTCTGATCGCGATGAAGTTGTAAGCAAGAGAACGAGTGGAAAGACTGTAGCGAAGTTGGAGAGTAGTGAAGAATCAAGCTTGGTTGCTGAAGTCAAAGCCCTCACAAAGCAGATGAACGAGAGGTTTGACAACCAAGATGTGAGATTCAAAAGCATTGAAAGGGATGTTAAGGTGATTGCTGATGGTTGTGACTACTGTGGGGACATGCATTATTCAGAAGATTGTCCGGATAAGCCAGCTCAGGAAGTTAACTATGTCCAGAATCAGCAAGGGAACTTCAGTCAGGGTACCGGTTATCAAAATCGGTCATCAGGTACTTCTTATCCTTCGTCTAATTTTAATGCTAATAATTCTGGTTTTAGTGGAAGCAGGTTTAGCAGGTTCAACAGTCAGCAAAATGCGAATTCGGAATTGAGAGACATCATGAAGGATTTGGTAGGCGCTCAGAAAGCTACCAGTGAGAAGATGGCCTCTCAATGGGATGCTATGACTACTAGGTTGGATGGATTGGCAAATAAGCTTGAGCAAAGTTTGAAGAGTACTCAAGCAACGTTTCAGGATATCGAGGCTAAGCTTGAAAGGCTAGGAACATCAAATAGGCAGCCCGGTACATTACCGAGCAATACCCAGCAGAATCCTAAGCCTCAGCAAAATAGCCAAGGATCAGGAGCCAAGTATAGCCACCCGAACGCTCGAAACGAGCAAGTCAACGCAATCACAACAAAAGCAGGTAACATTTACAATTCTGCAAATCCATGGCCTAATGATGTTACTCCTCTTGTGCAGGTTGATGCCGATGGAACCGTTGATGATGAGGTTGAGATAGAACTGGAACCCGCCGTGAAGACACCGGCCGTTCCATCCAAGATTGCTGAGAAGACTCCTGTTGAGAAACCACCAGTTAAACCGTATCAGCCAAAGATACCTTTTCCTCAATGATTGAGGAAAGCGAAGATAAAGGAAAATTTTAAAAAGTTTGTTGATTTAATTCAAAATGTTAACATAACTGTTCCTTTAGTTGATCTTCTTGCAGGTATGCCGAATTACGCAAAGTTTCTCAAAGATCTTGTTTCGGACAGGAAGAAGTTAGAAGAGGCACAGACAACTGTACTGAGTGCCGAGGTGTCAGCTATCATCAAGAATAAGATTCCTCCTAAGCTAGAAGACCCAGGGAGTTTTCTTATCTCTTGTGCTTTTGGTGCTGTCTTGTATAAGGCATTAGCTGATTTAGGGGCTAGCATAAATCTAATGCCTTATTCTGTGTACAAAAGATTGTCTTTAGGTGATTTGACCCCTACCCGCATGAGCATTAGGCTAGCGGATCGTTCATTCCAATATCCCATAGGGATAGCGGAAAATTTGCAAATTAGGGTAGGTCATATGATATTCCCGGTAGATTTTGTTGTTCTTGAAATGGAGGCGGATATTAATGTCCCTCTAATTCTTGGTCGACCGTTCCTCATGACCGCGGATGCTATCATCCGTGTTAAAGCTAAGGAGATTTCCTTAGGGGTTGGCGATGACCGGGTTGTTTTTAATATTGATAGGGCTCTTAAGCATCCTTACTCATGTGATGAATCTTGTTTCAGGATCGATGTAGTCGAGGAGGAAGATGTTTTGGAAAAGGAGCTCATGGACTTTCTGGATATGGAGGGAGATGAAGCATTTCTAGCTTGTAGTGAAGAAGAACAAGAAATGGTTGGTGAAATGGTGCAGGAGATCATGGCGTCGAGTGTTGATGAAACGCCATCGGTAGATGACACTTTTGAAGAGATCACCGGTAATGATAGAAGACGAGTGCTAACTTCGGTGGAGAATCCTCCTACCGATTTGGAACTCAAACCACTTCCGGACCATCTAGAGTATGCTTATCTCGAAGGTACGTCTTTCTTGCCCGTTGTCATTTCCTCCTCACTTTTGGAGGATGAAAAGTCTAGACTTATGACCGTCCTGAAGGCCCATAAAAAGGCCTTTGCTTGGAAAATTTCCGATATCCCGGGTATAAGTCCAGAATTTTGTAAGCACACCATAAATTTTATTGATGATTTTAAACCGGTTGTGCAAAGGCAACGTAGATTGAACCCGAACATGAAAGATGTGGTGAAAAAGGAGATAATTAAATTACTTGATGCGGGAATCATATTCCCCATTTCGGATAGTTCATGGGTAAGTCCGGTGCATTGTGTGCCGAAAAAGGGTGGGATGACCGTAGTTTTGAATGAAAGAAACGAATTGATTCCTACTAGAACTGTCACGGGGTGGAGGGTATGTATTGATTATCGGAAATTGAATGATGCAACCCGCAAAGATCACTTTCCTTTACCCTTTATTGATCAAATGCTCGAACGGTTAGCCGGAAACGAGTATTTTTGCTTTTTGGATGGGTTCTCCGGGTACTTCCAAATACCCATTGACCCCAAGGACCAAAAAAAGACCACGTTTATTTGTCCCTATGACACTTATGCTTATAGGAGGATGCCATTTGGTCTTTGCAATGCTCCCGGAACTTTTCAAAGATGTATGATTGCCATTTTTCAAGACATGATCGAAACCTCCATGGAAGTTTTCATGGATGATTTTTCTGTCTTTGGTAGTTCGTTTGAGAGTTGTCTAGAAAGTCTTGACAAAATGCTTGAAAGATGTGAAAAGGCACATTTGGTACTAAATTGGGAGAAATGCCATTTTATGGTAAAGGAAGGGATTGTGTTGGGACACAAAGTTTCTAAAGCAGGTCTAGAGGTTGATAAAGCAAAAATTGATGTTATCGCTAAGTTACCTCCACCTACTAATGTCAAGTCAATTAGAAGCTTTTTGGGTCATGCCGGTTTTTATCGTAGGTTCATAAAAGATTTCTCAAAAATCACCCGGTCACAAAACCCCCCCTTTTTAATCTGAATCACTTTACTGTGACAATTGCTTATTAAGTCCTTGTGTTCGACCTCGGTTTACCAAGTCAACTATATTGCATACGAACGGGTTCACTGCCCGCAAGTGTGTAGTAGTCAGTAGCTAGGTATTTCGTGTTTATAAATTTAAGACTAGAAAATACACATCAAGTTTTTGGCGCCGCTGCCGGGGACTTGAATTAAGTAATTGTTAGTTTTGTGATTCAATCCTTCCTTGCATTCAATTGTGAGGAAGTTAATTGTTTTTAATAGATAGATTTTATTTTTGTTTCAGTTTTATTTTGTTAGTTTCTGGTGCGGTTAACGGTTTTTCTTGTGGTGTTTGTGCAGATGCTTTGTAGTTGATGAACACAAGAACCTCTGGTTGACCTTTGCTTAGTTCTCAATCTAATCCAGGGAAAGCCAGACAACGCTTAATCAGATCAAACAACACGGAGCCTTCAAACACCGAAAACCGTGACCACCCGGACGTAGATTTGGATAAATATTACTCAAAGGAAGGTTCAACGTCCGAGGTGCGCTTAAGTCCTAAATTCTCCGAAGGTAGTGGGTTGTTCAAAACTGGTGATAGTTCAGGGGAAGAAGATAATCCTCCAAGAGTAAATACATATCCACTTGTGGATTTGGAATCCTTTATATCGGATATCCAATTAGCATCACTATATCCTTCCAATACAGCTGGATCTCGACCAAAATGCAGCCCATAATTCTTTGTATATCTCAAGTATCTTAGTAACCTAGTCATAGCCTTCCAATGTTCCAAACTAGGATTACTAGTATATCTACTTAGCCTACTAACAGCATAGGCTAAGTCAGACCTAGTACTTGTCATGAGATACATTAAGCTGCCAATTACCCTTGAGTACTCCAATTGAGCAACACCTTCACCTCTATTTTTCGATAGATGTTGCGTGGTATCTATTGGAGATCGAGCGACTCTTGAGTCCTCGGGACTGAATTTCTCAAGGATCTTGTCCACATAGTGAGATTGACTTAACACTAGACCATCTTGGGTTCGAGTAATTTTCATTCCAAGAATGACATCTGCTAAACCCATATCCTTCATGTCAAATCTCGCCTTCAACATGTCTTTGGTAGATTTGATCATACTATCATCACTACCCACAATGAGTATGTCATCGACATATAGACAAAGTATAACATATCCCTTAGATATGTCTTTGACATAAACACATTTATCACACTCATTAATCCTGAAACCATTATCGAGCATGACTTGATCAAACTTTTGGTGCCATTGCTTTGGAGCTTGTTTCAATCCGTACAAAGACTTGACAAGTTTACAAACTTTGTCCTCCTGGCCAGGAGCGGAAAAACCCTCAGGTTGTTCCATATATATTTCTTCATCAAGCTCTCCATTGAGAAATGCGGTTTTTACATCCATTTGATGTATTTCCAAATTTCTCAATGCTGCAATCGCAAGCACCAATCTGATCGAAGTTACTCGAGTTACAGGCGCATATGTGTCAAAGTAATCAAGATCTTTCTTTTGTCTATATCCTTTGACCACAAGTCTTGCCTTGTACTTATCAATAGAGCCATCAGATTTCATCTTTTTCTTGAATATCCAACGATGTTCAAGTGGTTTACAACCAGGTGGAAGATGAACTAACTCCCAAGTATGATTCTGCAAAATAGAATCAATTTCACTCTTAATGGCTTCTTTCCATTGAGGCGCTTCTTGTGAAGTAACCGCTTCATGATATGTTTGAGGTTCACTCATAACCATATAAGAAACAAAATCAGGCCCGAAAGATTTTTCAATCTTTTGCCTTTTGCTTCTTCGCGGTTCTACTGCTTCTTCCTCTGATTGTTCTTGATGATCATCTGGAACAATCTTATCAACCGGAGTTGATGTAGAAGATTTTCCTTGATCCAAACGAGGAAACACATTTTCAAAAAACGAAGCATTTCTTGACTCAAGTATACTGTTTTTGTGTATTTCCGGGTTCTTAGACTCATGTACTAGAAACCGATATGCACTACTATGTTCAGCAAGATTTGAGGATTCACAATCGCTACCATGCTTAGCATATCCTATGAATACACAATCAACAGTTTTTGGTCCTATCTTTTGAACTTTAGGTGGTGGAACCACCACCTTTGCTAAACACCCCCACACTTTCAAGAACTTATAGGATGGTTTTCTATTAAACCATAACTCATAAGGTGTAACATCCTTTTTCTTGAAAGGTATCTTGTTCAAAAGATAGTTTGCCGATAAAACTGCATCTCCCCACATATCTTGTCCTAAGCCCGAGCTTATTAACATGGCATTCATCATCTCTTTAAGAGTTCGATTTTTCCTTTCAGCAATGCCATTTTGTTGTGGGGTATAAGGAGCTGTTTGCTCATGGATAATACCATTTTGAGCACAAATTTTAGCAAATGGAGAAACATATTCACCTCCTCTATCACTCCTTAATCTTTTAATCTTTTTGTTGAGTTGATTCTCAACTTCATTTTTGTACAAGATAAACTTATCTATTGCTTCATTCTTGCTCTTTAGTAAGTAGACATAGCAATATTTTGTACAATCATCAATAAATGTAATGAAATATTTGTTACCACCTCAAGTGGGAATCGATCTAAAATCACATACATCGGTATGGATTAAATCAAGTGGCTCGGTGTTTCGTTCAATAGATTTGAAAGATTTCGTGGTTTGTTTAGCTTCAACACAAGTTGGACATTTAGAATTATAATCAATGTTAAAAGATGGTATACAATTTAACTTAATTAAACGACACATTGAATTAAAATTCACATGTCCAAGACGATTATGCCAAATATTAGAAGACTCAATCAAATAAGCGGAAGTAGAAGCATTTTCATTCACTTGCTTAATAGGTACAACATTGAGCTTAAACATCCCATTAAGGGCATAACCTTGACCAACATACAAACCACGTTTAGTTAACACAAACTTATCACTTTCAAACACTAAACGAAACCCATTCTTGTTAAGCAACCAACCCGACACAAGACTCTTGCGCAATTCGGGAACATACAACACATTGGTTAACTTGAGCTCTCTCCCCGAAGTCCACTTGAGGATCACATCGCCTTCACCCTTGATATCGGCGGTGGCGGCATTTCCCATATACAGCTTTTCTTCACCGGATATTTCTTTCAAGTTATGGAACATAGTCTTATCCGGACACACATGACGGGTTGCACCCGTATCAACCCACCATCCTTTGATTCCATCGGTGGTAAGATTGACCTCTTCCAACTTAGCCGTGAGGTCAGAAATCATAGCAACAAGAGCCATGTTATCTTCGATCATATTTGCCCTTTCCTTCCTTGGATTCTTGCATTGATCAACCGGATTCACAATCGCTACCATGCTTAGCATATCCTATGAATACACAATCAAGAACAAAATGAAATGAAGAAAATGAAAGAAAATCTGGTTGATGATCCAGTTTGAGTGTTTTTATTGTAGCTGAACTACCAAAACACCACTAAGTATAGTTTATATACATATAAACTGGTTAGTGGATGTTTTAGTGGGACACATGTTGGTTTGCATGATTAAACAACATGTGTTACACTTAAGGCTAAGTCAAGTGTCCTGCCAGGTGCAAGGCCTGGAATAAGACCACCCACTGAGCCATATACAACTACCCACTGAGCCATAATCAAGCCATGTAAGCCATAACCGAGCCATACTGAACTAGCCAAAAATAAAGACGGCTCAATAGCGGCTCTCAGCGATGCGAGCATGCTAAGTGCGCCACTAAAACGCCACATTACGCCTCATCGCCCACGCCCCCGGTCCCGGTCTCGGTCTCGGGCACGGGCGCGGGCGCGTCGGGTGCTTCGCACCCTCCTAGCTCACTTGGGGTGTAGCCCCTTATAAGGAATTATAATTCCTCCAACACTCCTCCTTATAAACATACTTAATGTTTATTCTTCTACCAATGTAGGACACACTCACATTAGTTAATTATTCTTTCAACTCCTTTTAACATATCTATTAACTTGGATATTCTATGTTATTACATAAAATTTCCAACAATAATATGCCAATTTGATCATGATTTCAAATCCAAAATAAAAAAATCGTAACAAATGTTTAATTGAAAATTGAACAATATCACCAAATCATACAGAAAAACTTACTATTACAAAATCAAGCAAATATAGAACAACATACTATATATTCATTAATCATTAATTAAACATACTTGAAGGGGAAACCAGACTCTCCACATAACCGATCCCCTGGATCATTTGAAAATAGTCAGGACTTGCAGATACGTTTATCACTTTAGGCGGATCCGACTCTTTCAATACATCATAGATATAACGAGTTCTTGGAATGAATTGATCGTCGATATAAGAATGATCCCGTTATCCAAAATACATATAGGTCTGTACTCGAATACACGTACATGCAACCATGAGTCCTTCGATCTCAACATGCACCATCGTCCGTACTCTTCGTTAATACATATACACTAAAAAGCCTTTTAGGCCACTTGGATTCACCGTCGACTATGCAAAGGCGTACCCAAAAGAAGCCAAGTCGTGCTTAACTATGTGAGTCCTAATATTCCATAATCACTAGGTAAATGTATATCGGAAAGTACCATGTTGTTAACATCGAGAGCCACGATCTTAGAGGAATCATCTTGGAAGGGGTACTTAATAGTAGCGATCCAATTAATACAAAGATCCGTTTGCAAACGTACCGACTTTATTCAAATGGTTAATTTGCATTCCAAACGAAGTTTTTTAACACGCTCCATGAGTTCGTTTTAAGACTGAAAACATCACAAGTTTGCTTAAAAGGATACTCACAACCTCTAAATCTAATAATCTTTAAGTCACCCGGGTGGGTTAAACCGTAACCAAATCCGTATACATGGTTCTTACACTTATTGCATAAAGAATGCGAGTCAGGAGGAATCGGCTTGGACGCCTCAGTAAGCGGATTATATAAAACCATATATTCAAGAAAATCTTGAATCACTAAAAGGACTATGCCGCCATTGCACGATCCAGCAAACGTGACATCTTTACCTTCTAATTATTCGGGTTTCGCAAAACGTGAAGAACTAGAAGGAAAAGTGACCATGGAACGAGTCATGTCGTTTTCGTAGAAAACATCAATGGGTAATTCAAAGGGCAAGAGGATCTTTCGATCACCTGTCCATGATTTGATGAGATAGTTGAAATGACCCGATTCCAATGCTTACATACGCATTTGAGCCTCATCGAGAGTTTTATCGGAAGCCGGACAATTATATTATACATAATCTCGGCCGGGATGGCGGATTAGTCTAATCCGCCTCTGATGGTTCTGTACGGTTCCATCGTAATTGTTTAATTTGGAAGGAAAAAAGAAATTGGATTTTTCAATATAATCGGCATTATGGGATATAGTGTATGGATAGAGGTAAAATAAAACAACAATTAACATAAAATAAATAAGCTAGACACCATATAAAGATGACATGTGGTATAAGAATTTTTAAAAATAAATATATAATGTTGAGGGTATTTTAGAGATTAACTAATAATATTCTTTTCTCTTATTAAAAGAAAATAACTTTGGAACGTTTCAAATTTTATAAAATTACATCAAATTCATATTCAAATTTGAATCCTTACTTTTCATCTGACGCCTCAACAAAAAGTGCTTATATATTTCTTTATTTATAAGTCCGATCGTCAAAGTAAAACAAATTTTTTCTTATCTATTTATAAGTCTTTATTATTATTATCATTTTTTTTATAATTATTATTAATCAACTATTACAACTTTTTTTTAACGTCAGCCTTAAAGTGTAGTAGTTATGCATCAAAAAAAATATTTATTGTTAGTTGTGCATCATATATTTAAAAAAACTTTGTGAACTAAAAACATCACTGCATGTGCATCATTTTACATCTTAATGAATCTTTTAGACACATGAGTATGCTTATCTTAATATATAAACATGGATAATTTAAATAAATGGATCAATATATATAAATTGGTGCATCATAATTTAGACAAATGAATCAATATGCATTGATAAAATTGTTTGGTTGAAATTTGATCTATCAACAATTTTAAGTGCATCATTATTTAGACAAATGAATCAAGATGATCGGGTATATAATAATTTAGATAAATGGATTAATCTATATAAATTGGTGCATCATTATTTAGACAAATGAATCATAATTTAAATAAATGAATCAATATTTATAAGTAGTATAAATGTATAGTACGATAAATACGTACAAATGAAATTCAATTTTACAATCTTTTTCTATTTCTATATAAAATGTTTAACTGTGGTTCTATCTTATTTATCTTACAATAATAGTTATTTTATAAAACTAACCTCCTGTATATATACTAATATACACGTATTTGGAGTAGGCTCCAAGACTCCACAAGTGATTCATTTGATCCTTTATATATCCAAACTTGACAGAAATAACCCTTTCAGTTTGATCAAGTGATCATCATGTAACCGAAAATCTTGAATGCAAGTGATTATAGGAACTATGATACACGCAAATAAGAAACGAAAAAAAAAATGAAAATTTAATAATTAATAATGAAATATTTACAATCTATTTATTTGTAAAAACAATTAATAATGATAATATCTTACTAAAGACTAGTCCAAGTTATATTCGTCTTTTTGAATTGAATATTTGATTTATATGAACTATTTAGGATCTTAATTAGGAGTAATTGGCAAAATGTACGTGGACTGGAATCATGAGTCAGCTTGTTCCAAGCTGGCACTCTTTGATTTTGTGGTTAATTGGCTATGCAGGGGAAACTAATGGAAACGTGACGGAGTAATAAAAATTTGAAATCTAAATGCAGATAGCTAGAAATGAGCATTTATTTTCCAGTATCAGTATCAATATGCAAGGGATGTATGGGATGATATATATGAAGCATGGATAATGGGAATAATGAATGATCTGAATATGTTGGTGAGTGCAATTGCTGCAAGGAAAATATACAATAAGTATTCAACTTGAGATAACCTTTTAACAACCCCACAAAATTCTTATAAAGTTGTAGCTAAATTTCACGCTTGTTAATATCATGAAAATTGTTCGGTGACCTAGATTGAAAATCATGGCTACGAAGTGTGGTTCAGTTTTCTATCATACTGGTTGCTGATGCTTGTTGTTGAGCTATTGTGTAGAGATGGTGAATTGTGTACCTACAATGGCAACTGAAAACTACTTGAATTGGGGGACGGATTAGTTTACATATGATCGAGTTTAAAACATAATTATAATATTGAATTATCAAATTCGAGTTGAACCAAGTTTAGTTAATGGTATCATCTCTACTGATCAAGTCTAGACAATTTGGTACTTGATTGAGAAATTGAGATTATTTGGAGAAATTAGACTTTTTCTTTTTGGTATATACGTTAAAACTTTCTAGTCCTTATTTGTCCAGATTTAAAGCCTTTTTTTCTGGTTGATTCTTAAGGTATATAGCATAAAGGTGAAAAAGAACGTGTCCATGGAACGGTTGGCTTTGCTTGGGGTGTCTAAAAGGTCAACTTGGAAGACGGGAGTGGTACCAGAAGGCATGTCGACCTATTGGTTTAGGTTGAAGAAGGAGAAGTGGGAGTGGTGCTAGAAGGCGGTGAGAGGCACATGAGTTTTGTGGCTGCTGATTTTTGGGGAGATATCCTAAATGGTTTGAAGCTGACCTCTGGTATAATGGATATTATCTAGAACGGTATAGATTCCGTGCGTATGGTGATGATTCGGCTTCATGTCGTATACGTACTAGTGGTTGTTTTTGTAGCTAGTGAACATACATCTCCACTCTCCCCTTTTGGTTGCAGACCTTTTTGTATTAGGCGTATTGCCGTATTGGCTAGTTTCCATGCTACATTAGTGTCAACTACTGTCCTGCTTTTGTTGCTCTGTTGCTGATTATTGTACGTGTTGTTAGTAGCAAAATTACAAAATGTAGTTCTTTTATTTTGTAATCAGTAATTAATGGACCATTTTCTTATACATTAAGGGGAATGACTTGAAGAATGAATGGAGCAACTGACAAAATGGGCAGAAACGAACGGGTTGAGAAAAGCATGTACTTTGACGATTTCTAAAAGTTAATCGAGTTAGAGTTAGCAATATATTTTTGTTACCCAATGTTGCATACTAATAATAATAATCAAAATAAACTTAAGATTCATCATATATGGTAGCACTTAAACAAATTATCCAAATCGATCATAAAAAAGTGATGATCAACAAAATTTCAAAAGCTAGCATTAATTAATTAATTAAACAAAGTTGAAGGAGAAACCAAACTCTCCACATACTCGATCCCGCAATGCCGGCTCCTCCGAAAATAGTGCTCATGACTTTCAGAAACCTTGATCACCTTATGCGATTGTTTGAATACGTCATAGATAAAGAGTTCTTTGGCTGAACGGATCAATACAAGAATGATCCCGTTATCCAAAATACTTATAGGGCTGTACGATTTCAGATTTAAATCAAAAAAAGCAGTTTCTGTAATCCACGACGGCTTCTCAACACCTTCCACCTCCTCCGGTATTATTATTCGTACATCAATACCATTCGTTCGAACGGTCCAGCTTAGTCCGACCATGCTTAGGAATCCATCCAGCGTACCCAAAACAGGCTCATAATAAGGACTATGATATCCATCCCAAGGTACATGTATATACGAAAGTACTATATATGTCGTTAACATCAAGAGCCATGATCTTGTACCTATTATTAGTCATCCAATACAAAGATCCATTTGCAAACGTACCCACATCATCCAACAAGTTAGCTCCTTGAACAAAGTTATTCAACACGGTCCATGAATTCGTTTTAGTACTGAAAACATCACAAGTATGCCATATGATCATCATAAAACGACATCTGGTTACGACAATCTTGAAGGACTAAAAGGACTATTCCATTGTATGATCCAACAAGCGTGACAGCTTTACCTCTTTCAAGCTTCCAAAAAGATGAAGAATTAAGAGTGACCATGGAACGAGTTATCGTGTCGTTTTCATCCAGAACATCGACAGGTTCAAAGGGAAGGAGGATTTTCCGATCCCCTACTTTACATGACTTGGCAAAGTACGGATCCGATATAACACGATTCCAACGCTTACATACGTATCTGATCTTCACCAACAGGTTTACCGGAACCCGAAGAAATATATTATGCAAAATCTTGGCCGGGATATTGGAGATGTCCCCCATGTCGAAACCCTTGATTCGATGTTTCTATGTACCATATATATGTGGTCTAATAATTAAACAAATAGCTAGGTTTTCAATATATACTTGTCGTTTTGGGAACCAATAAAATAAGGTTGTTTCAATCATCGGTTTTATTATTTATATATAGACTAGAATTAATAGCATATAATTAAAAGATACATATAAACTTAAACTTTGGAGTAGCCACCAAGTAATCTATACGCATTACTTATTTATTCTAGAAAAAAGTCCAACTAATTAATTTATTCAAAAGCAAATGTCATAGATCGAAGAACAAATGAATTAACCATTAATTAATTAAACAAATTTGAAGGAACACTACAAATAATATTACATTAAGTGTGAACAAATTAAAAATATTGTAAAAACATATAGAAATAAAAATGTGTATAAATTCTTCATACTAAAAAGTGTGTATATGTTATGAATAAATATGGAATGGATGTCCATACCTATTTACTAGATATAGAGAGATCTTATACTTTATTAGATGATTATATTGCTTTCTTAGGGAAAAATCTATTGTTATAATATATATACATATATTCATGAGATTAATGAGATAACGATTCATTCTCTAGTTTTTGTTTATTGTTCCTTATTTTATAGTAAGTCTCTACCAAAAATAAATTTTTTTTTCCATCGATCTGCCGAAAAACAAAATAAGTAAGGAAACCAATTTTTTGGGTTTGCTATTCTAGCCGCCAAACTCTACAAATAATAATTGTTAATGTAATGATAACAATAGTTTTTTTGGTTTTGGAGTTCTTAGTCGATGGAAACAATAGATCAAGGTGAGAGTTATCTCCTATAAATTTGTGGTATGATATTTTTTACATCCCCGGCCTTCAAGGTAATTTTCATTCTCTTTATTTAATTAAGATAAATGGAGTTTATAAATTGACTGTAAAGATAAGCAATTATCTTCAGCGAAGAAGGAAAAGAAAATAATATATCAAAATTTAATCCACTTAATACGAAAATTAATATATTCATTGGTTTTATGCTTCTGGCAGCTTAATACGAAACTTAATCCTTTATTATTATATCTTTCTTATTGATAATAATTATCCATGCAACTCAAAACACAAATTACTTACGAGTAACTTCTAAAGTGTGATTATTTAGCTACATACAATGGATTGAGAGTTAAACAAAATTTACTATGCTTCTCGATATTCACTAATTTTTTTTTTCGTTTATTATTATATGATCTAACCTTGAAGTAATCTTAAGGTTTCTAAATAATTTCTAGAATTTATCACATATAAAAAAGGAACAATGTATATATGCAAATATAAAGATCAAATTTTTGTGTATAATTTATTAATTCTTCTTTGAGCTAGCATGTTGCTAGCGTAGCGTACACATATTATGATCACACAATGTGTTAATTCCTGGTATGATTTGCAGAATAGATTTTATTAATTTAAGTATAAAAGAAAATTGTAAGAGTAATATTCTGTCAATTAACATTATACATGGTAAGAACCAAAAGAAATTGATCTAACGATATGTAAAAGTGTCAAATTTGAAAATATTTGTATCTGTACATATGTTTATAACAAAATAAATAAGGGTTTAGTGCTACGGAATGCAATAAACTATGACCAAAAAGTTATAGTGTGCACGAACTAACGACTTACTTTATTGTATGGCGAGAAAATGGCTAAACATGCTATTGTGGATGAAAAGTGTTTTTGGGCTTATGTGGCACCGGTCAGCTCCATATATAGGTTCTCTTGTTTATCTTGGATTCTTGGTTCTCTTTTCCTCCACCACCCAAAATGACGACAACCATAACCATCAACTTTCCGGCCACCTTCTCAACCCACTAAACAACAACCACCACCATCACCACCACATGACTCCACCGCTACCGCCACCACAATCATCCTTAACCAAACCCCACCAAAACCCACTTTCCGATTTCATTTTTTCCACTTTATCCCTCTTCATTATCCATTCCCCAAATACCACAAAACAACGTCGTTTCATCAAATTCCCAATCACCATGCCGTTAACCACCACCAGCACCACCACCATAAACCGCCGTAACTTCCCAACCCCACAATCCCTTTCTGATTGGCTCAAACCCCGTCTCCCATCTGACTCATTATCCACTTGGGGGACCCGACCCGGAACCAAAAACGTACATAATCTTTGGTTAGAACTCACTGACGGCGAAATATCACTTGCTGACGCAACCCACCTTTAAGAACACTTGATGTTGTTGTCTTAAGAATCTTGGATGATCAAAATCGAATCTTGATTGAAACCCAACAAGAATTATCAAATGGGGATACCCAAATGCGGTTTAGACTGTTATCCGAAAAAATGAAACCTAATGAGACCGTTGAACAAGTTGTTTTCAGGGCAGTTAAAGAAGAACTTGGTTCAATTATTGTGTGTGTATATAGTGCGTGTGTATTTGTGTGTGTACCGGTGTGTGGTGGTGATATATCATATATCTGTATGTATATATATATACTAGGTTTTTTACCCACGCGATGCGTGAATGTTGAATTTATTTTTCAAAACTTTTAACGTTGATAATCAATAACATGTGATTTAGTTATTGTAATTTTGATGGTTGTTTACTTTGCTAGCTATGCGAATAGAATTTTTTAAAAATAGAATCTAATTGTTACAATTTACAAAGTTAACAAATAAAATAATTGACTAAATAACAAACAATAAAAAAAAAACTCACATTCATTACTCACAAAAATGAATATATCCCGTTCTTTTGGATAATGATGTTTCAAAAAGTTATTATTCACCAAGAATCTGCGACCTCTATGTCTAGTTAACGAAAACCTAACAAAAATAATATACACAAAAAACCCATTAATTTCAAGGAACAAATTAATATAAACATATTGAAGTTCCAACTTAACTGTATTTCAATGGTTTAGAAAACATCCAAAAAGCAGTATGCTTGGTATCTCTTTATATAAATAACCAATTCGTATTAATATAGTAAACTATTTTGCATGAAAACGTAAAACCTAGAAACCATAACATAACTACATTCACTTTGACTAATAAGAAAGCAATACAAAAATTTACGTTGCTTACATTCATTCATCTATTTATATATGCAAAAATATATAAGTTAAGACATATGATTTAAAAATCGGGTAAGTAAATCTATATATATTTCCTATAAATTGAAGATTTTGTTATTAATGAAATTTAGGTTTTTTAGAACATCTAGTTTCTTTATTTATATATCCGCTATATTAATATATTAATTAAAGATATCTAAATTCTAAAATTAAAGAATACGGAGTATGCAGTTATATCTAAATCATTTAAATAAAAAAATATGGAGTATGCATTCAATGGTTAATAAATCAAATGAATTTTGTGGTTTAATTTTCTAAACTTTGTCAGTAAAGTAGAATCAATTATAGAAATGATGGATTTTTTATAATTTTTTTAAAGATATATATAAATAGAGTAAAATATTGTCAAAAAAATATGAATATGCCATGTAAGATAAATCCTATGTGGCAAATTTATAAAATAGGTTAGACTTTTTTAGAGACTCTAAAATCATTCGGTTTCCCACTGTTTTAATAATTATATAGATATATATATAATGTGTAAATAATATATTTTTAGTTTTGTTTAATGAATCAAATCCACATAAGCAAGGGTCAACGGTGTAAAGTCAAAGCGGTGACCGTCTACCTTTTTACCAGGTCAGTTTTGAATGCTATAGAACTTTTTAGCAGGTTTCTGCCATAGAATAAAGAAAATCGTTAGTTCGTGCACACTATAACTTTTCGGTCATAGTTTATTGCATTCCGTAGCACTATAACTTTGATTTGATATATTTTCTTTGTTTATAAAAAAATAAATAATAAAAAAAAAACATAAACGTTTTTGTTATAGAAAAGAAAAGAATTAAATTTTCTTTTGTTTTTCAATAGATTTTGATTTGTGTCTTGATATGGTCTATATATCCATGGGTATTGTTGGCAGCTCACTTTTATAATTATAGAAAGAATTTATATTCGTGATCTTACAAGATTTTATCAATTGTTACTATATGAGTATGCTTATATATGATTGATTGACAATAAATTGAACATACTTATAATCTTTGGTTAACCATGCACTTATTTATAAATAATCCTGACTTATTTCGATTACATAATTGATGGATGTATTGAAATACTCTGCTAGAATTTAGATATTCATTGATATAACTTTATTTTATTTTTAATCATATTGAAATCTTGTTTTCTTTGTAAGGTGGGGTAATATATATACAACTTTATAAGGTCTTGACAGGATTATAAATCTTTGTTTACATTATAAATATATCCGTTACTAGAGGTTGGTTATTTTGTTACATCAAAGAATTAAGATGATAATTAATGTGGGTTACAAACGTGAATTGTTGTTTCATAATGCTATACGGTAATGGAATATTAATAATGTTTGTTATCTATGAAATATTGGTTATACTGAACAAGATCTCTTATATATAAATTATGATCTTGCAAAGAGTGTTTTCTCTACGTGTGATATGGGTATCTTATGGTGATAAACTTCGATAATTGATATTGTGAAGGTTTTTATGGATGATGATAATTTTTTTTGTAGTATCATCGAAATACAGTGAATAGCTCTAGAGGAGCTACAATAGATATATCATGAGAATCAAATGTTTTGAGTTGTGATAATACATGTGGATTGTACGAAGCAAGTGTGACAATATGAATATAAACAAATCGTTTATACACTCTTGATTATCTGATTAATTGGAATGACCGGTTGAACCAAGAGATTTTTCTAAATGATTATTTAAATTGTGAATATTTGTCTATATTGAATGTGTATGCAATACAATGAGGATTGAATCTTTTATTTTAATGAAACATATGCTAAGGAGATGTAAGTAGGCCTATACATCGTCCATCAAAAGACCATTTCGTGTTTTAAATCGATACATTGTCTAAATGGGTCATCAAAGTCGCAACATGAAGTTTGCGTGATTAATTGCTCATCTGATAAGATTGAGAACATGTTCCATATTGTATTGGCACTAATGATTAATTTTGTAATTGATAATTGAGAGCAAATGAATGACTCATGATTTGGGGCCATGTTATTTAACATGCAATAATATGAACTCGCATCATGCCAATAGTGTTCCTCCCCATTCAAATTGGTTTATGGTCAGAACCAAGTATGTCTCATATAAGAGTTTTTTTGTTGTTGTGCGATATATGTTAAAGTTGCTCCACCACAACGCACAAAGATGAGATCTTAAAGAATGTTGGAAATAATGTTGGGAAAATAGACGTGATGTAACATTCGTGACTTTTGACCTATGTTGACTTGTAACGAAACGAAATTTAAGGTATGATTAAATGATAAATTTCGGAACGTTTTGACATGTTTTAACGTAACGTTGAGTTAGATTATGTTTACGGTTTCGTTTTAGCGTTTAAATGGGTAACGAATAGCTATTGGTCGAAGTTAGCGGAGCGGGAGCCACATTTGGACCTCTATAGGCCGGCCCCCAACTCCCTCTCCCCCCTTCCTTTCCCTTTTCATTTCTTTCTTCCTTTTCCTCTCCAAAAGTGAACACCAAAACACCTCTCCCTTCCCTCTAAATTCTTGGATTTTTCTATTATTGTTTGGGCTAGATTAGTGATAAATACTTCATCATCATCATCATCATCATCAACTAAACATCATGTCAAAGGATCAAACCTTCAAGTTCAAGAAAATCTCCATCTTTGGGTCAAATTCGGATTCAAGGGCTTTTAGAAGATTTGGTAAGTGAAATCTAACTTAATTTCTCCATTTCAGGTCATTAAACAGGTTTCCTAGTCAAATCTTATGGGTTCTTGCTTGATTTCGGGTCAAAAACGGATTTGGGTCGATTTAGGGTTTCATTAGGGTTTTGGTTGAATTTGAGGTGAATCCGGATTTGTATGATGTTATGCATCGAATCTATGATAGGGGTTTTGTTTGTTTATGTCAAATGATGTTGGTTTGTGCTTCAAAACATGTCTTGAACCTTCCTTGGTCGACTATGGGGTCAAAATGGGTGTTTTTGGGTCGTTTATGGTGATGAGCCGCTACTGTTGAGTGCAGATTTGTAACACCCCGAGCTAGGCTCGAAATGCACTGAAAAGCATGACACAAGATGGAATTAGCGTAGAACGAGACTATATGAAAATAAAAGGATTCCGTGAACCCAACATTTAGTTTACAAGTTACAAAAGCATAAGGAGCATACAACCATCAAGAGTTTTACAAAAATGATATCAAAAGATGGCTCATGATCCTAAGCGAGTCCCATCAATGGGAAATGAATCACGGATCCATGGTCATAGTCCAACTTCTAGCAATGCAATCAAGCTCTTGGGTTATCTTGGTTACCTAAAAAGTGTACTAGACAATGTCAACACTAGGTTGGTGAGTTCGTAGGAAAGAAGGAACAAGAACACGTACCAATGCCATCCATCACATACACAAACATAAAGAACAAGAATTTAGACATCAATTAAGTATCTAACATGACCAATGATCTCACACTTGCACATAATATCCCTCAATTGTTCTCATGTCATCCATAATTGTCATCAAGCACTAAAAGTGCCCGTTTGTATTGTCATCATGCCCCTCATTTCATTCATTCCACGTAAATTGATCATCCATGGCCATCATTGTCCACACATAACCAAACACCACGTGTATATACTTCCTATGATACTACTTTTGAAAGACCTTTGATGCTTATATATAGGGTCATCCGCAGCCTTCCCACCACATCTCCAACCTTTCAAAGGCATTACCATCCTCCATATATACACAACTAACCTAAAACAACTCATCATGCATACACAAGTAACCATACAACAAATCACATAATTGCACGTCCTCAAAACCTTCACGCAACATGAAAAATCACAAATGTCATCATGCGAGAAGTACACTTTTCAGCCCGACTCTTAAAAGAGTAACGGAAGCTACGAAAACTCACCTTTGCCAAACAATAACAAGTTGAGATTGAGTTATAAACGTCCACTCGTTCCGCGTCCACAACCTATCAATGTGCATAACATGTT
Organism: Erigeron canadensis; assembly: GCF_010389155.1. Taxonomy (NCBI): domain Eukaryota; kingdom Viridiplantae; phylum Streptophyta; class Magnoliopsida; order Asterales; family Asteraceae; genus Erigeron; species Erigeron canadensis. The sequence continues at coordinate 28,907,342 of NC_057765.1, forward strand.
TTCAAAACAAGACTTTACATATGGTTTTTAAATAGTTCATCTTGGTTTTGATTAGTTCATCTTGGTTCTAAACTGTAACTAACGGGCGTTAAAAACTAACGGATCTTTTAGTTCATCTTGGTTCTGATTAGTTCATCTTGGTTGTGAACTGTAACTAACGGGCATTAAAAATTAACAGATCTTTTAGTTCATCTTGGTTGTGAACTGTAACTAACAGGCGTTAAAAATTAACGGATCTTGGTTCTAATTAGTTCATCTTGGTTCTGATCTATTGTCAAGAATAGTCCTCAAAATTAACGACCGTTAAAACCTGCTCAATTTCGACCCAAAATGCACCCAAGCTTCATTTTGACCTCAAAATCAATTAGGAGACACTTCCTAACTCGTTTCCAAGCATAATTGAACATAACCCACAACATAAAGTCGACCTATAACATCTAATCTTGTCCAAATTCGTTCTTGACCCAAATAAAAACCCTAGGAAACCTTAATTCGACTCAAAAATCGTTTTGACCATTTTGGAAGACAATAATCATGTTACCAACTCATTTTGGACAAAACCCATCATCAAAAACTCTTTCATTTCACAATCCAAGACCAATTCATACCCAATTTCATCCAAAACCCTAATTTTGACTTCAAGAACCCATTTTGACCCAAGAATGACTAAGGATACTTAGATTTGATCAAGAAATGATATTAACAACATAAAATGATGAATTTGAGTTAAAAATTACTTACCAAAAATCTTTCCAAGATGCCAAATCTGGATTTTGAAGCTAAAATGGAAGTTCTTGCACTTGAAAATACCCAAATTTTTGATATGTGAAGAAGATTATGGTGCTAACAATGATTCCTACACAAATCTTATTTGAAACTAAAATTTTGGTGCAAGAAATTTAGAGAGAGAGTGAGAAATAAGTGTGTGTGTGTGTGTGTGTGTTTTCTTTTGGTGTTCTTGCATTTTTGTAGAGAGAGAAGATGGATAAAAAAAATGAAATGAATGGATGGGGAGAAGGGAAGAATAAGGTGGGGGATAAGTTGGGTCATGGGTCTTGGGTATACCCATGGGTAGGATCCATATTCATTTCCACTAGAAATTTTTAAATGTCATCTAACAAAAGTCTATTTGCACTAACTAATAACCTCAATTAGCACATAAATTCAAGTTAAATCACAAAATTGGCCCATATCAACACATTGAAATTTAATAGCTAACTAAATTGTTAGTCAAATTGTACACGTAGTCAAAAAGGTCAAAATGCACAATTGTTACAAGATTCTTCTCACTGCGGCACAGTGGGAAGGGTCAGACCCCACTGCGGCGCAGTGGCATTGATCCGTAAGTTCATTTTAGGAGTATGACCTATCGTTGGAATCGTGAGAGAGTCTACTTTATCATTGTATAATCCTTATAGCTTGAATCCACTGCCATTTTCAAAAATGATATGATAAAGTGTCCTTGTTCATATTCGGTTGAACCAATAAGACACTTTAGGGTTTTGACGTAACCGAGTTAAGTCCCAATTGTCCTCTAAGGTTGATTTTCTCTTCTAAAACCTATATAGGGTTTGACACGTGATTTGTAATGTATATGTTTTTAGGTGGTGCACGCTAAGCGATTGTTGGACGTTATAACTCGATTATGACTTGTACTTAGCTTGCATATCCAATCAAGGTGAGTTTCGTAAACCTCTCCCTACTCAATTGAGATTCGGGCTGAAAAGTGTACGCATACATGTTTGTTTTGACTATTTGGTTGATTTGATTGACGACTTATTGATTGTATGATTGATCGTTTGATTGAGACATGGTTTTGATTGATTACCTAACGGTTGATGACTTGATGGACACACTTATGATATGCATTATGACATTCGTAAACATATGGTGCATGGGTTGATATTGACATTACTCGTGTTCATTCATTACACGTAATTGTTGTGCAACGTATACTTATATGTCATTTGGTTGAATATGCATACGATGTTGGATTATGTGATGTGATTAGGATAGTTGTACATACATGGAAGACGATGATACATTTAATGAGTTGGAGATGTGGTGGGAAGGCTGCAGGTGACCCTATATATAAGCATCAAAGATTCCTTAAATGTAAAGTCGTATGAAATGTATGTTCATGGTGGTTTGGATGATTTGTGGTACGATGGATTTGTGAACGTTATATGGAGCATTATTCATTATATAAGTCGCAACGTTATATGGCGCATTATTCATCATATAAGTCGCAACGTTATGGGTATCTTTATACTCACGTTATGGGTATCTTTATACTCACGTTATGGATTGTTGAATCCACGTTATGGGTATCTCTATATCCACGTTATGGGTATCTTTATACTCACGTTATGGATTGTTGAATCCACTTTATGGGTATCTCTATATCCACGTTATGGGTATCTTTATATTCACGTTATGGATTGTTGAATCCACGTTATGGGTATCTCTATATCCACGTTATGGGTATCTTTATATCCACGTTATGGGTTGTTGAGCCACGTTATTGAACGTTGCTAATCATTATATGAATCGTTGTTGTTAAACGTTGATTGTATTGATATTGTGCTAACGTGAAACCTTTTAGGGTTTCCTTGCAACGTGACTAGGTATTCTAATCCTCGTATATCGTTAATGGTTGATATCCTGACACACTTATTTCCTGTTACTTGTCCCTACGAACTCACCAACTTTATGTTGACCTGTTTTAGTACACTTTTCAGGTGAACAGGTTAGCTCAAAGATGTATTGGATGATTGATTGCTTGATTATGCTAGAATTGGATTTGGACTCTTCTTGGATCCATGATTCATCATTCCCGATTAGGGTTTATGCTTAGATGTGATCCGGTTACTTGTACTATTGAATGGTTCGTATGGATTTACTTGATCCTTTTATGCATTTAGTTTTACTCTACATAATTTCCATGTCGCGTTGTGCTTTTCTCGTGATACCCCATGATTCCGCCTTGTTGGGGTGTTACACGTGCCTTAGAAGTGTGTAGGCTTATGCTTTGATTCGGTTCAAAACTGTCTGATTACACTAGACATTAGTATTGCTGTTTTGGGTATGAGTTGGAACATGAAAGAGGTATACGTATTCAATAAAGCCATCATTGAAATATTTGTTTATGGCTAAAGTTTCTCATTGACATGATTTAATTTTCCTAACTGTAAGGGGAGATGTTCCCAACATTAGGGAAAGTGGAAAGCAGCTAAAGAAGTAAGAATGAATTATCAAAGATCCTCACATCAATGAATATAAGTTTAAAAAAATTTTGTGGGATAATTCATTCAGAATATTTAGTAATTATTGCCAGCAATGTAAACTGACCAAAAAGCTGTTTATGCTCCGATTGATAATGAGTGATAGAAAAGTCGATTCCAAAATAAAAGCCTCGAAATAAAAGGAGCATAAAATTTAGATGGTTAAAGTCGAGGTACAAAGACCCCAAAAGAGACTCATGATGAGAAACTAGACATGGAGTTTTTTGAGAAACCCCGGGTACTTGGAAATAATGAGATCTCAATGAGTTGTGACATGTCTAGAGAATTGTGGAATCAAAAAGTAAATAAAAGCGACGTCGAGATTGATTGAATATGATAGCGCTAAGAGTATGAATAATGTAAGGATCTTGAAAGCATGCATGCACATAAATTGATATGTTATGAATGATTGGCCAAGATGAAAAGACGTTAGTAGTTTGGGACATGAAGTCCAAACACTTGAAAGTGCAAAAATTATATGGTGGAAGCAACTAAATTAAAAGTCTAGCAAAATGAGAAAGTATTGATTCGCGTCTAGTATATAAAAATAGAGCTCATTTGAAATTGAGATTCCATGAGGGATATAAAATGCATGAAGCATGTCTCGTGATTAAAAACGATTGAAACACGTGTGAAAAATTCTCGAGAATATTGTTTGTCGTTGAAATTTATAAAGAAATCCAGATTTGAATATGATATAAATTTCATGCAATTTTGATGATTTGAATATCGATGTAAATCTAAGGGAGTGTCCAATGGTGATTGAATTAATGAATGGGAGATGAAAGACAAGGTTTGTCGATTTATGAATTTAATATCTTAAGAATGAATCAATGTACATCACAAATAAGAGAGAAAGATAATAAATATACTGATATTGATAATAAATGACGCTCATGATTATGAGGTCAGTCACATGATGCTTAAATTGCCCCTTTTATGAATTTTTAGATAATGATCACATTATTGGTTTAGAAGTGTCGTCATTGAAACACTAATTATTCTCGTAGTTCAAACATGGATTATACATCATTTACCTTGAGTTTATTGGCAATGTGTAACTTGTGAAGTATGAGGATGTACTTAAATGAGATGCATGATGTATTACTAATCCTCAAACATGGTATGTGAATATATGTGAAGAGAATAATATTTGAGGATTTCATTTTTACGAGAAGCAATGGAATTTATATTGTTAAGACACTTCATATGTCATGCATTGAAAACATTTGGTAATAATGAGAATTTTTAAGTGATGTGATCATGAGGGGGAGAAGATATGCGTTGCACTCTTTTTCCCTTGAGCAAGGCTTTGTCCCACTGGGTTTTCCTGTCAAGGTTTTTAACGAGGCAACATCCCCAAGCATACCAAAAGAATTATGTACTCTTTTCCATTCACTAAAATTTTGTCCCATTGGGTTTTATCTAGTAAGGTTTTAACAAGACATAATGTCTTCAATTGATGGACATCCAAGGGGGAGTGTTATGGACTTATGGATAAATATGGAATGGATGTCCATACCTATTTACTAGATATTTAGAGATCTTATACTTTATTAGATGATTGCTTTCTTGGAGGAAAATCTATTGTTGTAATATATATACATATATTCATGAGATTAATGAGATAAAGATTCATTCTCCTCTATCTTTTGTTCTTGTTTATTGTTCCTTATTTTACAGTTTTACAACAATATAACTAAAAATTTACACTTTTTAGTGTGAACTTTCATAATTATTTTGTAACACCTCATTTGTTCACGCTAACTTTTTAGTTACCGTGGACAAATTAGGTGTTACAAAATAATTATGGAAGTCCACACTAAAAAGTGTGAACTTTTGGAGAAATTTCTACACGCTTTTGTTTCTATATATTTTTACACACAAAAAAACGTGACAAAAGTTTTAATTTGTTCACACTCAATAAAAGTGTAAACAAATGCACTATTATTTGTAGTGGGGAAACCAAACTCTCGACATACTCGATCCCGCAATGTCTCCTTTGAAAATAGCTAGGCCTTGCAGAAATGTTTATCACTTTAATCGATCTTGAACCTGTGTCATAGATCACGAGTTGTTGGAATGAACTTGTTAAGTCTGGAATTCGCTGAAGGAGACTTGAAAATTGAAACATGTCGTCAGCAAGTCTCCTAACAATTTGTCAGCAGACGAAGAGACATCTTTAGCGGGATGCATGCTGAGCTAGCTTGTCTTGGCGGGAAATTTTCAAACTAGACAAAGACAAAAAGGACACATGGTGGTTAACTAACTGTAATTTGCCCTGAATGGTAAATGTACATGTTGGGACCAAAGCAAGGGTTCTCTCTCTTTCTTACCCGATTTGGTATAGAAGACAATAGGCACATGATTCAAGTACCATGAGCCAATTGGAAATCGACAACCACCATAAAGTCACAATCAAAGCAGGCTGCGTTGACTCAAGTCTTCCCCTATATAAAGCATCACAGCCTCATTGTTTCAAGAGCGTCTAGCCTTCAAAAGTGTGTAATTGCTTATGTTTTTCTTATCTTCCTAGACTAAGCAATTATCTGTGTGCTTTTGTATTCTTGTAAGTCAAGTGTAAGATCAACCATGTATTCATCGTTTAATCAATGATACATATGATTATCCTTGCATTGATGTATTGCAATTGAACTTAACATTGTTCTTGTTGTTTACTTTCTTGCTTATTTTCTGTCTTGTATTCTAAATTAAACATAAGTTGTGCAATCGTGGACCATCAAGTGGTATCAGAGCCACCGTTCCTAAATCATTGGAACAAGATCTGTTTGCCTTCTTTTGTTTACACTTAAAATTTCTGTTCTTTAATTCCTCTTAAATTTCTTTTTAACAAGAACCATGTCTTCTGTTCCCAGCCTTGTGAACACACGTGACTTTGGTTACGTGTCAACACCTCCTAAGTTGGAGCCCAAAGATTTTGGGTCTTGGAAGGAGAGAATGCTTCTTCACATCGCTGGTGTGGAACCCTATTTAATGACAATATTAAATGAGGGTCCATATGTGCCGATGTACGTCCAAAGGACTCCAGGAGCTACACCTGAAGCTCCTGAAATAGTCACTGACCTGGTTAAACCAGAGGTCCAATGGACTGATGAAGAAAGAAAGCTGGTAAATCTTGATGCCAGACTTAAAAACATGATTATAGTGACTCTTCCTACTGAAATCATGAAACTGGTCATAAAGTATCCCTCCTCAAAGGAAGTATGGGATAGACTTGTCAGCACATATGAAGGCTCTGCTGACCTCATTAAAATCAAGAAAATTGATTTAAAAAGAGCCTATGAAAATTTCTTCTCTCTTCCCGATGAAAGTCTTGAGAGCACCTACACTCGCTTTAAAGGATTGCTCAATGATATGACAAATGTTGGCATTACCCATGATAACTTTGAGGTATGTCACAAATTCATTGATTCTCTTCCACTTAAGTGGCAAAACTTAAGACAAACTCTTCGTACGACGAAGAAAATCCAAGACTTTGATCTTGAAGAACTTTTTGGTACTCTTCAATTTGAAGAAAGAGCATTGGCTCAAAATATTCGAGCTTCTGCTGATGCCAAAAGGCATGCTGGCTCTTCCTCCTCTTCTGTCAGCATCTCTTCTCATCCTATTTCTGATCCAGTTGCTCTTGTCTCTACTGAGCCCATCGATCTCTATGATGGTGCCAGTACCTCAAATCTTCCAGCATCAATTCAGACTCTCATTAATGAGCTGGATGATGAAGAAAAACAAGAAATGTTTAATGACTTCATGGGCTTTGCCCTGGTCGCTGGAAGAAAATACTCTAAAAGGTGGAATAATCGAAAAACGATTACTCCCCTCAAACCTCCTGTTGATAAATCACAGGAAGAATGCTGGAGGTGTGGCAGGAAAGGTCACTATCAGAAGGAGTGTAGAGTCTCCTTGCCTAATCCTGCTGCCTCCAAAACTAATCCTCCCAAATTTGCTGATGATTATAGGAACAAATATTATCAGCTGAAGGCCAAGGTTGCTGAAATAGAGGATAAAGTCCCAGCAAAAGGATTGATTGCTGAGGAACATGATTGGGCTGACTCAGATGATTCTGATGATGACGATTATGTTGATGCTATGTGCCTTATGGCACTTGCTGACAGTGATGCTCTGACCAAGGATCAAGTCTCCTCAAGTCAGTGGGTGAACGTCACTGTTAAAAAGGTACACTCTCTTCTTTCTCCTTCAAGTCAAGACAAGACCAAAATCATTGAGTCTTTGTCTTGTGATCTTCAGTTCGTAGAAAGTCTACGTGTTGAACTTCAATCCAAACTTAACTCTGCTGGAGTAGAGTTGAGTGAAAAATCTGAAAAACTTATGAAATTGAAGAATGTTCATGTTGAACTTCAATCTCATGAGTTGATAACTCAAAAACTTCAACTTGAGAATGAATCTCTCAAGGCTGAAGTTTCTAATCTAAAGAAGATTGTGACCTCCTGGTCAAAGGCTTCTAAATTCCATCATCAATGCTTGAGCGAACAAGTTCCTGCTCAAGTACAAGCAGTAATTGGTGGCAACTTTGATGTTGCTGCCTCCATTGCTGACTCCTTTAAAGATGATGTAAAGCCTGAAGTATCCATTCCTCCACCTTGTTCGTCTTCCATCTCACTTGATGAAATGAAGAAGTGGTATTTTGTCAAAGGACAAAATGACTATCATGCTGAGATGGACACCAAAGCTTCAGCACCTTCTAGTGATCCCTCTTCTCAAAATGCTAAAAGTACCAGTACTTCTACCAGTACTTTTAACATGTTCTCTCATCTCCCTATTGTTGGCATGTTGCCACATGAAGGGAGAGTTCAATATTCTCCTCCAAGAACCTTCAAAGGAGATATCTCAAGCGATGGGTATGTACCTATTGCTCCTCAGCCTCTATCTCCAAAAGGTGCTGAACCTTTCAAAAGAAGCACCATTGCTGCTCCATATGACTATGGTATCCCTCAGCAGGACCATCATGTCAGTCAGCAAATTTCTGGTGCTAAATCTTCTCAACTTGAACCTTCTCATACAAATTCTATGATAGAACAAATAAATAGAAGGGTCAGGTTCGCTGATGAAAGACACCAGCAGATACCTCCCACAAAGAGTGTACATGCTGATGTTGTATCTCATTCCTTACCCTCAAAATCAAATCTAAGGCATGTCACACAAAAAAAGGGAAAACAGCCTTCTCTGAATAAATCGGACACTCCTCCACGAGGACACTTCCCTCATCAGCAGGTAAGGCTTATAACTCCTCAGCGAGGATGCTTGCCTCATCAGCAAACAAGGTCTATTACTCCTCAAAGAGGACATGTGCCCTCTCAGCACTATCAATCATCTATTTCCAACAAGGAGTATCTACCTCATAGGCAAATGAGGTCGATCACTCCAAAGCGTCAAGTCAGATCCACTACTCCTATTCGTGAGAATCTGCCTCAGCAGGGTTCCTCTTCTTCTCAGCCTACTGGGAAGCAAGCTTGGACCATGATCAGAGGACATTTGCCTCCTCAAAATCATAATACTGACTCCATACTTGGTCCAGTTCCTCAAATGCCCCGTCCTATGCTTAGACAAAGGAATAAGTCCAAATCCAAGCAAAAGAGCATGGCTTCCTCTTCTCCTCAAATAAATGAACTCACTCAGCGAGTGAATGATCTTTCATCTCAACTGAGGGATTTTCTCATTCAAAGTCAAGGCAATTCCTCTGACAATAAATGCTATCTCTGTAGCAGTAGAGGACATGTTGCTTCTGAATGTGTTCTATTCTGTCCTAAAGATGCTCCAATAGTTGTATGTGAACCTAAATTCCCTACAGCTGCTGAAACATCCTCCTTTTTTAACAGGATCAGTGAGAACTTCTCCATTGAACCTGTTATCAGTGACTCCTCCTCTGTCACTAATTCAAGTATTGCTGACTACATTGCTGCTCAGCGCATTGAAATTCCCCATTCTCAAAGGGTTGTTTCTAATGCTTGGGGGCAACCCACGATGCTGGTTGAATTCAGTGCTCCTGAAGTTGTGAGCAGCTTTGCTTACCTTCATAGCAATGAAACCAGCATCCTGCCCCCCAATGAAGAAAATCCTATCCCTTTCTTAGTAGGAAATCATCATACTCTGGTAGAGGCTCTCTCTGTAGAGCCAACTTCCTCCACTGAAATTCCTCCAGAGAATCCTGCTGACATAGGTTTGGATGAATAAAGTGATCCTTACCCTCTCTTCATCCATGCAGGGCTCGCTAGGAAAAGGAGTGTGGTATTTGGACAGTGGCTGTTCAAAACACATGACAGGCTCGAAATCCCTGCTGGATGACTATACTGAGGCACCTGGTCCTACAGTGGTGTTTGGTGATAACTCCACTGGCCAGACTGAAGGATATGGTCTTCTTTCTAATGGCCTTATAAAATTCTCAAAAGTTGCTTATGTAGATGGACTAAAGCATAATCTCATCAGCATAAGTCAACTATGTGATGCTGACTACAAAGTAATCCTTGATAAGCATCAAGGCACTGTAGTAAACATCAACAAGGAAGTCGTCTTGGTTGCTCCAAGAAAAAGAGATGTATATCTTGTAGACTTCACTCCTATCAAAACTGATAGTGAGACTTGTTTCTTTGCTAAGTCAGCATCTGAGTTAAACTGGTTATGGCACAAGCGAATGTCGCATGTGAACTTCAAAACCATAAACTCACTGGCCAAAAAGAACCTTGTTCGTGGCCTTCCTCCTCTCTCTTTTGAAAAAGATAGACTATGTGGTGCTTGTGAAAAAGGCAAATGCCATAGAGCAACTTTTAAAACTAAACAAGCCAACTCTGTTAAGGGTTGCTTTCACCTTCTTCACATGGACCTTTTTGGTCCAGTGAACGTCCAAAGTCTAAAGGGTAGCAAATACACTTTGGTAATTGTGGATGAATATTCACGATATACTTGGACAATCTTCCTAAATTCTAAGAGTGATGCTGCTGATGAGATCATCAAATTCATTAAGAAAATGGAAAATCTCAACAGCATAAGGGTCAAAGAACTCAGAAGTGATCATGGCACTGAGTTTAGAAACCACACTCTTGAAACCTTTTGTGCTGATCAAGGGATCTCACAAAACTTCTCTTCCACTAGAACTCCTGAGCAAAATGGTGTTGCTAAAAGGAGAAATAGAACTCTTATAGAGGCAGCACGCACTATGCTCAGTGAGTCCTCTCTTTCAAATAGGTTTTGGGCTGAAGCAGTCAACACTGCTTGTCACACCCAAAATAGATGCCTCATTGTCAAAAGACATGACAAAACTGCATATGAGGTTTTGAGAGGAAAGAAACCTTAAATCAAATACTTTCATGTATTTGGATGTCCTGTCTTCATTCTTAATAATAAGGATCATTTAGGAAAATTTGATCCTAAAGCTGATGATGGTTACTTTGTTGGATACTCTTCTATAAGCAAAGCTTTTAGAGTATTCAACACTCGTCTTCAAAAAGTGGATGAATCAATTCATGTCACTTTTGATGAGAGCTCTTCAGCTCTTAAAGATATCCAGCCATCTTCCACTGAAGAAATCTTCAATGGGTTTAGTAACCCTCCTATGGAAGATGTTGACTCGTTTGAGGATACTTCTTGCTCGCCTCCTCCTGATCAGCAACTCACTAAGGATAGTGAAGCTGATCCTGAGCTAGAGCAAGTTGCTGCTCATATCTATACGATTGAGCCAGTTGAACCTATCTTAAGGTCAATCCATGCAGCATCAGCCAAACCTAGATCACTGGCTAATGATGTGCAAGTTAATGACCCTGCTGATGAAGTATTTCATGATGCTTCAGCTCACACTGAAGACATGGTGTCTGCTGAGGACCCCATTATTGAAACCTTAAATCAGCCAAATTGCTCTACCGATCAAGCTTCTCTTAATCCTTCAATTACCATTGATTTCTCCTCTTATTCTTCTGCTGATCCAATGCAAATATCTTCCGCTGCCCCTCTAGGTTCATCAAGTGTTCCATCACTTAAATGGACTTCCAGTCACCCTGCTCACCAGATTATTGGTGATCCTCAGCAGGGCATTGTGACTAGATCAGCGACAAGAAACACATGTCTATATGTTAATTTCTTGTCAATGATAACTCCTAAGAATATTGGAGAAGCCATGGTTGATCCATCTTGGGTTGCTGCCATGCAAGAAGAACTAACTCAATTCCAAAGACAACATGTTTGGTTCTTAGTTTCTCTTCCTCCTGGCAAAGAACCCATTGGAACTAAGTGGGTTTATAGGAATAAAATGGATGAAGATGGTGTTGTTACTCGCAACAAGGCTAGGTTAGTTGCTCAAGGGTACCTTCAAGAAGAAGGAGTCGATTATGACGAAACCTTTGCACCAGTGGCTAGACTTGAAGCAATACGCTTATTCCTGGCACATGCTGCTTATCGAAACTTCACTATATATCAAATGGATGTCAAGAGTGCCTTCTTAAATGGAAAACTCGAAGAAGAAGTTTTTGTGAAGCAGCCACCTGGTTTTGAAGATCTAACCAAGCCACACCACGTCTATCGTCTTTACAAAGCATTGTATGGTCTTAAACAAGCTCCCAGAGCTTGGTATGACACTCTCTCTGAATTTCTTCTTTCTCATGAATTTCAGCGAGGATCTATAGACTCCACCCTTTTTATCTATAGAAAGGGTGTTCATGTTCTCTATGTACAAATATATGTCGATGACATCATATTTGGATCCTCCAGTAAGAAACTTTGCAACAAATTTAGCTCACTAATGTCCTCTCATTTTGAAATGAGCATGATGGGTGAGCTAACCTTCTTCCTTGGTTTACAAATTCGCCAGCTCACTGATGGCATCTTTATAAACCAAGAAAAATATATTCGAGACATGCTTGCCAAATTTGATATGACTAATATCACTACTAAGTCAACTCCCATGTCTCCTCCTAACAATCTCCATGCTGACCCTGATGGTAAGCATGTGAATTCCACATTATATCGTGGAATGATTAGCTCTCTAATGTATCTCACAGCTAGTCGTCCCGACATTATGTTTGCTACTTGCTTGTGTGCAAGATATCAAGCATCCCCAAGGGAGTCTCATCTTCTCGCTGTCAAACGTATCTTCAAATATCTCAAAGGGACCTCCTCTTTAGGTCTTTGGTATCCCAAGGATTCTTCCTTTGACTTAGTTGCATACTCTGACTCTGACTATGCTGGTTGCATGTTAGATAGGAAAAGTACCAGTGGTGGATGTCAACTGTTGGGGGAAGGCTGACTAGTTGGTCTAGTAAGAAACAGCATACAGTTTCCATCTCCACTGCTGAAGCAGAGTATGTGTCTGCAGCAAGTTGTTGTGCACAAGTCCTTTGGATGAAAAACCAACTTGCTGACTATGACTTAAATTTTTCAAAGATCCCCATCATGTGTGATAACACAAGTGCTATTGCTATCACACATAATCCTGTTCAACATTCCAAAACTAAACATATTGACATTAGGTATCACTTCATTCGTGACCATGTCATGAAAGGGGATGTTGAAATCTACTTCATTCCCACTGATGACCAACTTGCTGACATCTTCATTAAACCTTTAGATGAAAAGCGATTCAAGGATCTCGTCAGCAGGTTGGGTATGTTAAATGGTGATTTTACAAGTTCAACATGATGACTCATGTTTTGCTGCCCATATTCCTTTTATGAAGATGAGCAGCAACTTCTTAAGTCAAAGTTATCAGCGAGCTCTTCCTTTTACTTGTTGATCCCTGTTGCTTTGGGAAAAAGCAAAATAAAGGCAATGGAAAGCCAAAAGTTTCCATCTAGTCCAGCAGCAAACGGCTGCTGGTAAAGACATCTAAAATCCGTTGATCCCTGATGCTTTGGGAAAAAGCATAACAAAAGTAATAGGGTGCTGAAAGTCCCTATCTAGTCCAGCAGCAAACGGCTGCTGGTAAAGACATCTAAAATCCGTTGATCCCTGATGCTTTGGGAAAAAGCATAACAAAAGTAATAGGGTGCTGAAAGTCCCTATCTAGTCCAGCAGCAAACGGCTGCTGGTAAAGACGTCTAAAATCCGTTGATCCCTGATACTTTGGGAAAAAGCATAACAAAAGTAATAGGGTGCTGAAAGTCCCTATCTAGTCCAGCAGCAAACGGCTGCTGGTAAAGACGTCTAAAATTCGTTGATGGCTGACAATTTGCCAAAAATTGTTCAATATTCATCAGCATCTACCTCTTTTAATTCTGTTAAGGTGCTGATCAAAACTTGGTAACCATTTTTTTTAAAATTTTGTACAACCCTTCAGTGGATACCTCTAGATATCTGAGTGTATTCCACTACGTATTTTTGTTAATATAATATTATATAAATATCCCAAACGGTTACCTCGATTTACTCCCAAATGGGCTACTTGTACACTGTATACGCTGTATAAACTCGAGTGCAGTTGAAATCGTGGTTCATCTGGTCACATCATACATCTCTCATACGTATATAGGTACAGTGTCCTTTTAATTCAAAATAATTTTTTTTATTGCCACGTATGAAAGAGAGTACCCACCACAACCCACTTTTACAGTTATGGGACCCATATCCATGCCATATATATGTAAATCTCTTCTTTTTCACCCTCTCTTACGTTCACTTCTTTCTAATAATCTTTCACATCCTCTCAAACTCTTCATATTCACTTAAATCTTTCTCATTTTCTTGCAATATTCATTCACTCAAATCTTTCATCACTTACATCAAAAATGACTTCTTCATCAGAACAACAAAACATTTCTTATCTCAACTCCAAGGTATTTGATAATGAAGGCATAAATCCTTCTAATCAAGTATCTTTCCAAGCATCAAAACTGGTCATTAAGGCCAATAACTATCTGGGATCTGTAGAGATCCCATCAAAAATAAAAGGGTACTTCTCCATGTTGGATTTCATTATGGGATACCCAGCCAGAAAGGCCATCTACTCGGACCCAAAAGAAATGTGTGTCCACCTCCTTAGAGAGTTTTGGTGGACATGTGATTACAAGGTTGCCAGTAGCACCATCACTGGAACTGTACTGAAAGGAGAACATACTATCTCCATCTTAGTAGAATCATTGAGGGATGCTCTTCGTCTTCCCAAACAATTGGAAGAGCATCCATATGTGGAGTTGGTCCCCATTGGAGTATGGAAGGAATGGTTGTTAACCATTGGGTATGGGACCAACACTGAACCTGCACAACCTGTGCACAGCAACCCACAGAAGAAATATCTGCCTGGTGTTTGGAGGCTGCTGTTCACCCATGTAATTCAGTGTCTGGGTGGCAACAGTGGCTCTTTTGATCAGGCCACTGCTGCACAAATGCAGATGATTTATGCGCTGGCAAATGGTCGCAACATTGACTTTGCCAGCGTAATTTTTGAAGATTTAAAAGGGAAGGTCACCATCAAGAACAGATCAAACTCTGTCCCCTTCACTCGCTTTCTCTCACTGATTTTCAAAAGGGAGCTGAAGGAAAAGTATCTCCCTGAAGGGGCTCAATTCATTCTCTCTCCCAGGGTTGCAAGCTCTGTGTACAAGATTCCTGCTTGTGACCCTGAACAATTTGATGCCAAGTATGTTGTGCTTTCCCCTAAAATGAAACAGGTACTTTATTCAGTATACCCTAATGTATATAGACCTAACCCTGCTGGAGCTGGTATGCTGATAATCCCCCCAGCAACCTCCAAAGCTCCCAAGAAAACCAAAACAATTTCTTCTTCTTCCACTTCACCTCCTGCTGCTGTCCCAAAACAGCAGCAGCGAGTATCAAAGGGCAAAACTACTAAGGTTAAGAAGTCCTCACTGCCCAAGGACAATAGAGACCCAGCCAGCCCATCAGCAGCCTCAAAAAAGGCTGCTGACGAGAAAAAGGGTAACCGCAAGCAGCCACCTCAACTTCTGTAGGCGAGGTTGGTGAAGATCAAGGGCCACCCAGCCCATTAGAGTTGAGTCAACCGAATTAATCATTCCCTCTTCTTCTCTACCCTCTGAGTCGTTGTCAGCAGCCATATCACAGGTGTTGCTAGAGACACAAAATCTACGGCCGATGATGCTTTGGTGATACAACACACTGAAGCTGAGGCACCCGGTTCCCCTCTAAATGTCTCTGGAGAAGGAATGGCTGTGAAGGTAGTGGTGTCGAGGAAGGTGAAAATGTTGAAGGGGATGATAATGATGAGAGTGATCTGGACTTGGGAGAATTTGTGGCGGATGAGTTCCAGCTGGATTCCTCCATCCAGGCTGATGAAATAGAAGCAAGTGATATGGAGGTGGGAAGAGGCTGCTGCTGCTGATGGTGAAAAAGCAGCAGCCGTAAACGAAAATGTAGAAGTTGCTGCTGTTGACAACATTGCAGCAGCAAAACGAAAGTACTCAAGAAGCTGCTGCTGATGATAATGCAGCAGCTAATACTGAAGAAATGAGGTGCAACCTCAAGTCATGTCTGTCGATTCTCAAATCGTTGACAGGCTGACTAGAGTTGAACACCAACTGAACGATCTCACCAAGGCTGCCACAATCGCTGTACAACTCAAAACTAATGAAGATGACAGATTGGTGAAGATCTTGGAGAATTGGTACAGCAAGCAGAATGAAAACACTGCCAGCATGAGACAATAAAAGATAAATCTATATCTATGGCTGCTGATCAAGAAAAACTTCGCACCTATACAAACTCTATCAAAAAGGATCAGCAGGTCATTCGTGGGCTTTCTCGATCGCTGTGCAAAATGGGACTGCTGTACGGTTCTCAGCTCAAAAAGCATGCAGCAGTAGTGATTCAGCTGCTGCTGAAGTAAAAACAGTGGCCAACCTGGTTTCTCGTCTTACCTCCCAGGTTGAAGAAAACACAAGGCTATCAAGGCCTTGGAAACCACTGTGGCCAGTCTTCCTCCTCCTCAAGTTTCATTTACTGAGGAAGATCGTAAGTGCCAACAAAACTTGGAGCAAGAAGTTGGGGATATCAAGAAGATGCTGTCCCAACTTCTTCAGCAGCAGGCTGCTCCGGCAGCAACGGTGGAGGTAGTAGTTAATGATACTACCTCCAAGGGGGAGAAAGTAGATGCTGCTGTCATGGCACTTGTCAGTGAAGCAGTAAATAAAGCTGTCAATGACATTTATGAAGCTTCAGCTGACAAGATTGTAAATGAACAAAATGATGCAGCGGCCACTGATGAAATGGAAATAGTGGCCGCCAGCGAAGAAAAGGTGGATTCTCCCCTGCTGTTACTGAGGGGGGACAAGGACTGATGCTCTCCCTGCTAGTGTTGAGGGGGAGACGGCTATAGAAACATCTGCTGAAGGGGAGCAACAACTGATAGACTGAAGCTCCCCAAGTTGAAGAGGAAATGAGTCCTCGTGCACAGAATACATCCATCACATCCCCAGCAGGAAATCAATTTCAAGTCATTGATGTCTTATCAATCACTGCTGAGGGAAAGACTCAAGAGGAGGCCCTGGAGGAGCTGGATAGGCTGAAAGCTAACAAGGAAAATGAGAAGAAAAACCTTGATTATATCAAGCAGCTAGCCCTCTTGGAGAAGGATGAGATGGATGGGGAGCAAAGAATGCTGCTAACCACTGGTGGGCCTCAAGCTCTCTACAGACAGACACAAGCTGACTTAGAACAAAGATTGAAAGAAAAAAGAGAAAAGTTTGAGAGCGAGAAGGCCAAGTGGATAAAATCATGAATGATAGAAAGAGGAAGGAGAAAATAACTGCTGTAGAAGTTCACAAAGCTGCCATGGGAACGAAAACCAATCTGAAGTTCCTAAGAGAAGGGCACAGTGTCCCAACCAAGATTGAAGATGTAAAAGTAACTAACTGGGGGCTTCAGAATGGTATGAGATCTATACGATCATTAAGGATAAAAAGGCTGCCAGCTATGAACAACTTCAGGGGATGCTGAAAAGTTATTTTGAAAAGGCACTGAAGTTTGAAACAAAGTTCAAGGCAGATCTTCCCATGCTAAGGGCAGTCTTTGGGTCTTCAGCAGCTGTATCCTCCTCAGCAGGCAGGCGTGTCCCAAAAAGAAAGCTTGCTGTACAACCCTTGCCTGCTGACCTTCCTCCTATCTCTGGTGATGCAGCATTAAATCTAAGGCTTCTCCCAGGTTCTTTTGAAGAAGGAAAAATTCTTGAAGAACCTGCTGGCATTTTCTTCCAAAACTTTAGGAATGATCAACTCTTTTTCAGGCTGGCAGAAATGAGCAAGCATCCACTGGTTTCCTGATCAGCATCAGAGAAGATTTGCTAAGATGATCAGTGCTCGCTCAGTAATCAGCAGGATTGATGAGGAACTAATGAAGCCAGCGAGAAGAGATGATCCAGTACTTAGAATTGCCAAGCAGGAAGACGTGGGAGATAGAGGCAGCTAATCTTTAGATGTCTATTTTGTAAAAGCTTTATGCTCAATGTAATTCACTCCATGATATAAAAGACGTCTTCAGCTCATATTCACTTATATGTCTAAAAATAATTGTCATCCAGCAAGTCTCCTCAGCTAATAGGGGGAGATTGTTAAGTCTGGAATTCGCTGAAGGAGACTGAAAATTGACATGTCGTCAGCAAGTCTCCTAACAATTTGTCAGCAGACGAAGAGACATCTTCAGCGGGATGCATGCTGAGCTAGCTTGTCTTGGCGGGAAATTTCAAACTAGACAAAGACAAAAAGGACACATGGTGGTTAACTAACTGTAATTTGCCCTAAATGGTAAATGTACATGTTGGGACCAAAGCAAGGGTTCTCTCTCTTCTTACCCGATTTGGTATAGAAGACAATAGGCACATGATTCAAGTACCATGAGCCAATTAGAAGTCGACCAACCATAAAGTCACAATCAAAGCAGGCTGCGTTGACTCAAGTCTTCCCCTATATAAAGCATCACAGCTCATTGTTTCAAGAGCGTCTAGCCTTCTAAAAGTGTGTAATTGCTTATGTTTTTCTTATCTTCCTAGACTAAGCAATTATCTATGTTCTTTTGTATTTGTAAGTCAAGTGTAAGATCAACCATGTATTCATCGTTTAATCAATGATACATATGATTATCCTTGCATTGATGTATTGCATTGAACTTAACTTGTTCTTGTTGTTTACTTTCTTGCTTATTTTCTGTCTTGTATTCTAAATTAAACATAAGTTGTGCAATCGTGACCCATCAGAACTCATGGATTAAGAATGATCCCGTTATCAAAATACTTATAGAGTCGTTGTACTGGACTTTGATTTCAAATGTAATTCGAACTCAGATTCTTTACCATGAGTATTGTCAACACCATCATCCGTAGTTTTCCTAATACCGATACAGTAAAGGACCTAGTCCATGTCGTATAACCAACTATGCAAAGGCATCCACGCAGCGTACCAAACAAACCCAAGTTGTTATATTTATGAAACCAGTAACCCCCTAAAAAGTAATCTAAGATTATCAGTAGTACGTCTATCAGGTACATTTATATACGAAAGTTTCATATTGTAACATCGAGAGCCACGATACACACTAGCGTTGTTCCTACTATTAGCGATCAATACAAGATCATTGCAAGCGTACACTTCATTAAAATAGAAAGTTAGCATTTTGAACAAAGTTTTCTAACACGATCCATGAATTCGTTTTAAGACTGAAAACATCACAAGTATGTCCATTAGCCCTAGAAGAAAAAAAATACTCACAACCTCTGAGAATCTAACAATCTTTACGTCATCCGGGGTAGATGAAACACCATAACCAAATCCATATAGGTTCTTATTATTGCATAGAGAATGCAAGTCATCAGTTCTAGTAAGCGGATTATATAAACCATATGATCATTATGATTACGAAAATCTTGAATGAGTAAAAGGACCATCCATTGCACGATCCAACAAACGTGACAGCTTTACCTTCTAATCCGGGGTTCGCAATGATGATGAAGAAAGAGTGACCATAGAACGAATCGTTTCGTTTTCTTCCGAATCATCAACGGGTAGTTCAAAGGGCAGAGGATCTTTCGATCACTGTCCATGATTTGATGAGATAGTACGGATCTGAAATGACCCGATTCCAATGCTTACATACGCATTTGAGCCTCGTCGAGAGTTTTATTGGAAGCCGACAATTATATTATGCATAATCTCAGCCGGTATAAAAGAGATCGATATCCCCCATGGCGTACGTATACTTGATGGCTTGATTAATGGGTTTATGATAATCGATGTGGCTGACCAAACAAATAGGGTTTCATCGTAGTAGTTGTTTGGATCAAAAGTAGGAAACAAAAAAGGATCCAAAGATATA